>NW_017677906.1:0-13109 GCF_001879085.1 Nicotiana attenuata
ACATAAGGAAGTTGAAGAAGATTCAAACATGAAAGTTGGAGGTTGTTGAATCTAGTTTCCATAACATTAATCTGTTTGTTGATACAACATCGGAGTAGAGAGAAACGAGAGTTCAAAGCAGGGTCAATCAAGCTGCCAAAAAGCAGCTTTGTCACCTACTAGTTTAGTGAGGCGGTGGCTTTTTATATGAGTTTGTTCTCAAGTTTTATAGAACATATCTATCACCTCTGGAGACAAATAATTCCCCAAATATTCTCTCATGTTCTCCTTGTAGATTATCCAAACAATTCAATAACTTTGGGTAGAATAATTCACGCAAGACTTGAGAGGTGTAGGGGTATTCATGTTGTATCTCCTACTTGAGTTTTAAAGGAGCTTTTCTTGTTGAAGCCAACCTTAATTTGAAGGAAATCTTGCTGTGTGATTTCAAGATTACTTTTGAAGAGGATTTGAAACAATAAAGGCTAAGGTATGTAAGGTTTAACTTCTTTCTTCATAGGCATGAGTTATGTCAAGATACAATTCATTTGCTTCATATGATTCTTGAGAAAATATTATTCAAGTATGAATCTTTCCTTATCTTTCTTAAGATATGAGCCTTGAAATTCAGCCATAATCCATTTATAAATCTCAATTTCAAGACTTTGTTGTATGTAAGGTTTAGCTTTCTTCTTTGGAGACATATACTTGCCAAATACGGTAAAATTGATCCATATGAATCCGATTGTGAGCTTTTCCTTGTTTCTGGCTGAGTTTTGAGCTTTCAAACTCATTTATAATCTATTTTAGAAGCTCAATTTCATGTTTTGGTTGTGTTTGAGTGGCCAATGCTTTGTTGTAAGTTCAATACCCAGTTCGCTGGAAATTCCACGTACTTGAGCTCCGAGGTTCGCAATTGAGTGGGTGTTGGCCATTGCTTGAGGTGTGCAACCCATTGTGAAGTGTAATGGAGCCTTTGAGGTCCGTAATTTTCTCTGGCCAGGAGTGAGTTTGAGGTTTGAAAAGGTCTGTTTATGTACCACGATCAGCCCACAAGTCCACGATAGTTCCGTTAAGCAACAATTATGTATATATGTGTGCATGGATAGTATGGATGTGTAAGTGTTTAGACACATGTAGATGATGAATGTAGCATATTCCATATATTGGTTTAGCACTCTATGGTTATACATGAGATAGATATTTAAACTTTTAATGCATTTAAATATAGATGGTAACCGTTCAGACGGTAGAGTTCAGACGCATAGCATTCAGATACATAGTGTTCAGGCGCATGAGTGTTCAGACACATAGCGTTCAGACGCATTGAGACCGTTCAGACGGACATACATGTTTTGGCTTGCATACGCCATTAAGTGAGATAGTGTTCAGAAACTTATATAGATTATGATAGTATGTATATAGATATGAGAGACGCCACATAAATAGATTTGGTATTACTAGTGTGATAACAGATTCAAAAGTAAGCAATGCACTTCAGTTATATTTCGAGTTTCTTTATGTTACTCTTCATTTCAGTAAGGATGGCAGTTCCAGAGTATGCTATATGTTTCATATGCATTCTCAGCCCTTCTGATATACTTCAGTTGCCTTCTTGTTTCTTGTACCGTCTTTCTAAGCTAACATATAGACAATTCAGATAAGTGCTTGTATTTGAGTTACATTATTACTTTCCATGATATTACTTAGTTTCCTTATGATTGTATTTCTACCTTACATACTCAGTACATCAGTCGTACTGACATCCCTTTCTCTTGGAGGACGCTGCGTTTTCATGCCCGTGGGTATAGGTTGTTCGAGAAAAAACAGACATCACTAGGACAACAGGTAGAAAATTTGATGGCACTCATTTCTTTCGGGGTTGCGAGTACAGGGGTATGTTTAGTTTTATATATGGATATGGCGGGGCCTTGTCCCGTTCTTATGTTCAGTTAAGCAGTTATTCTTAGAAGTCTTGTAGACATGAATCTTGTGGTTTAGATATAGTTTATATAGCAGTCATGTTAGGTCTTGTCGGCCATCCAGTTGTATGAAATCCCTGTGTATAGTATGTTTCCCCTTTAAAGCTTTATTTATGATTTTAGTAGCTTATGTATGAGTATGAGATAACAAGTTATCGGTAATCGATGGTTAGAGCCAGTTGCCCGTCGCGTCCCTTGGATGGGGTCGTGACAAAAGTGGTATCAGAGCAGTTCAGTCCTAAGGGTGTCTACAAGCCAAATTAGGAGAGTCATCATTGCTTCTCATTCAGATCGTGCGATAGAGCCATAGTATCACAGTTTATTCAGCTAATAGAATGTTTTGATTACAGTGTGTGTGTGCTATGAGTAAAAGAGCTTCAGTTGCCCAGAAGGGCAAAATAGTAGAAGACGAGGGCACCAGTCAAGTGCCAATAGCAGGTATAAAGCAGAGCGAAGCACATGGCAAGGTTTGAGTTGAGACTTTACAAACCCCTCCACCTCTATAGGAACTAAGACGGGCTGGAACTACTGCACCTTCCGTTCCTCCATCAGATACTCAGGGGCAGGATGTACGAGATGCCATCAGAGTCTTGACTCAACTAGTAGCAGCTCAAGATCAGCGGCAAAATACCGATGTTTATGTTAGGTGAGTTTCTAGTACAAGAGTTCGGGATTTCCTAGAATTGGACCCTCCGACTTATACAGGATCCAGGATAGATGAAGAACCGCAAGACTTCATAGATAGGGTAAGCAGAACATTACGAGTTCTACGTGCTATAGAAGTTGAGTCAGTAGAGTTAGCCTCCTATCGCCTGCAAGACCTTGCAGCAGGTTGGTATCGTACTTGGGAATTATCCAGAGGAACACATGCACCTCCAGCATCTTGGCAGGAATTCTCAGAGGCCTTTATTAAACATTACATGCCAGTGGAGACTAAACGAGCCAGAGTTGATAGTTTCTTGAATTTACATCAGGGCAGTATGAGTGCCAAAGAGTACAACCTTCAGTTTAATTCCTTAGCAAGGTATGCCCCAGCTATCATAGCAAATATGGAGGATAGGGTACACAGATATGTAGCAGGTATAGGACCACACTTGATAAACGAATGCATGACTGTTGAGTTACAACCAGGCATAGACATAGCCCGTATACAGGCCTATGCTAAAATCCTAGAAGTACGAAAGGAGCAACAACAAGCTAAGTGAGAATCAAATAGGAGTCAGTGTAAAAGGACTAGGTTCTCAAGGTCCTTTGGCGAGCCTTCAAATAGTAATAGACAACTTGAGTTCAGACACTCAGCGACCAACATGTCACCTCAATTTATAGGGCCTAAATCTATATGTTCTGAAGCTAGTCAGTGTTCCGCAGATTCTGCATCACAACAGAGAAGTATCTTTCGTCAGTTAGAACGAACCTTCCCACGATGTAGGAATTGTCATAGATTTCATGAGGGCCAGTGCCATTTGGGCATTGACGGATGTTATATCTGCGGAGATCCAGACCACAAAATGCGAGATTATACGCGTAATGCTAGTGAGAGTGTGGTGCAGCCAACGAAGTTTCTAGCCATATCCTCTGTGGCAACACGCCCTTCTGGACAAGGTTCTCAGGTTCAGCCGGACAAGGTAAAGGTAGACCAGCAACTTCCAGATCAGGTACATAATCTTTCTACCAATCTTCACATTATTTTATTTATTGAACATTCGGGGATGAATGTTCCTAAGGGGATAAGAGTATTACACCCCGATTTGTTTCCTTTCCGACTTTATTTATTCTATGCAAGACGTGGAAAGTATGATTTAAAAGTATTTAACGTGTTTAGAAATTTATTTTACATGACATATATACTCTACTTTAATTATACGTTACATATATAAGCCAAACATGTTGCATTAGAAAAGCTGCCGCAATTTAGGTTAAGATACGGCATGTAACTAGATTACTTTGCGACCAGATTTTTTCCTAGCATATGGAGCCTTTTGGGGATAAATTATATATGAAATCGAAGGCCTATATATGTAGTTTCCATCGCTTCAGACCGTACATCAATACGATATCGGAGTGAAAAGTTATGAGCGTCCAAAGTAGGGCTGCCACAACGTCACTAGAGTATTACGGCAAAAGCAGGCAGGTCACTAGGCCAACTTGCGGGCCAGTTTTCTCCCAATCCATAAGGAATTTGAAGAAGATTCAAACATAAAAGTTGGAGGTTGATGAATCTAGTTTCCAGAACATCAAGCCATTTGTTGATACAACGTCGGAGTATAGAGAAAAGAGAGTTCAAAGTAGGGTGACTCAAACTGCCAAAAAGCAGCTTTGTCACCTACTAGTTTAGTGAGGCGGTGGCTTTTTATATGAGTTTGTTCTCAAGTTTTGCAGATAATATCTATCACCTCTGGAGACAAACAAGCCCCCAAATATTCTCTCATGTTCTCCTTGTAAATTATCCAAACAATTCAATAACTTTGGGTAGAATAATTCACGCAAGACTTGAGAGGTGTGCGGGTGTTCATGTCGTATCTCCTAGGATGGGGTCGTGACAATAGCACTTATTGACCTCGAGTTACCGACATAGAACCACCTCAAAGTATTTCTTCAGTTTTTTACAAGACTCCACTCCATTTATCTTTTTTTTCTTTTTTGGAGCTTGAGTATCTTCCCATATATAACTTTGAGGTTTTTGTTGCTTTTCTCTTCTTTTTTCTTCTACACACAGTAGTCAACCTTAGCCATTTTAACTTTTATACCGGCACCCCCAACTTAGGCTTTTAGTCTCATTCTTAATTGTTAAAGGAAGGATGGGCTACAAAAGAGGGGATTATTTCACAAGGGGTAAAGGTTTGTAATTTAGTAGCCAAATAAAAGGTTAAAGTCTCAACGGGGGTAACTAGGGTAATTGATGTACCAGGAAGGTCAATTTGCTCAAAATTAGCTAGCAGTCACAAAGAGAGCCTAAGATCATTTCAGCACCCAATTAGTACCATGAGAGTTGCATTAAGAAACTAACCGGGCAAGTTCTAGACATCACAAGTTAAGCATATGTATTATTTATACAAATCATCACTCACTCACAACGCATGAATCGTTCGACTTAGTATAATTTCAGCCCTCAAGTGAATGCAAGGCAACTCAAAGATACATCACATGATAATTGAGATTCTGAGTAAGCATAAAGTCAAAAGGTGAGCCTCATGTTCACAAGAATGACAAATTATTTGTTTTTCTTTTATACAAAATTAGAAGCGTACAATTTATTCAACAAAGATTTATTACATGCTTGAAGCTACAACAATCAATACCAAACAAGTTAAAACATATTGTACTACTGCCATGGTTCTACTTTACACCCTTCGAAAAGAACCCGGCGAAGAAAAACCAAGGGGAATTCATTTATATCTACCAATCTACTTATTAAAGTAAAGAGTTCTCTACAAGTATCTCACAAAAATTTAACTACCCCACACCAAAAAGCATGCATTGTCCCCGATGCATAGAGAATGTAAAAGCAAAGTTTAGGGGCTTCCTGGGGCGCACTAGGCTCTAGGAGGGGCTGAAACATCCGGGGCACTTGTGGGTCAGATGTTGGCCCAATGGAAGAAACAAGTGGAACCTCGGACTGTATGGTGGTATCTGAGGCTAGAATGGGAAGCTCCACCTGCTGTGGAGCTGGGTCGGGGACCTGTGAGCTGCTAGCCTCTCCCAGTGATGGTTGCATGGTCGATGGATTGGCCATGGCGACCATGTCCGCAATAGAGTGTGCAATTGCTATCTGCACATCTGCTTCCTCTTCATCTTGTGTATCTATAGAAACAGCAACTTGTTTGCCTCTGTTGTCCCATTGATCCTCAGTCTCTTCAACCAATACCTCCTTATCAGTTTCCTCCTCCTCACTGCCTCCCTCGTCAGTCTCCCATTCAGACTCTCCGGATCCCTCCTCTGAAGGAGTGTCAATGTGTACAACGGAATCCGGAGACTTTGAAGTCTCAGTACTCTGGGCTTCCGGAGCTGTCATAAGGGTTGTGAAATCTAGGTTCAAGCTCGAAATGTGGGAAGTGCCAGTGCCCTCCTCACCTTCCTGCGGGAGAAAGGAGGTCAAGTCCAACTAAAAATTCTGAATCTTGTGCAGCTTTGATTTCAGCTCAGCGACATCCTTCCGGAGTTGAGGCATATCTCCAACTTCGCCTCTCTCAACCCTCTCAAGTCGCACATTAAAGTGCTTGAGTCGATCTTCATAGGATTGATGTTGTTGTTGAAGAACATTCACTGAGGCTTGGATAAGGGCCAATGCTTGCCTGATGATGGCTGGGAGTTCCTTTGTCGGTCTGTCTACCTTGGCATTGGCATGTTGGGATAGTAGAACAAGCTTTGGTAGAGCTGGTAAAGCTGGCTATGCGGTGGTTTGCTTAGGATTAGGTGTGGAGGTAGCTGGTGCGGAGGGAGTGTCAGGCAGTGAGGGGGCAGCAGGTGCTGCTGAGTCCGGAGGAGGCGTGAGTGAAGGATCTGATAGATCTTCGACCACTATATCTGCAACATCATCTATCCGGGTGATGTCGATATCTTGAAGAGCTTTTGCTATGAGATCATGTTTGGGGATAGGAGGAACCGTTACGGCTTTACACAAGGCACGGAATAGGCATGGAAAACGGAGCGAAGTTGCTGTATGGTTCGCCCAGATCCCAATCTCATGGTATATAATATGTCACACATCAACCTTAATGCCCGTCATGATGCATGCAATGAGGATTGCCTTCTCGATGCTTATACCTGTTTCATATCTTGAGGGCATTAGATGGGAGCAGACAACACTCAGCCAGTACCGATCTTCTTTGGTCAGATCCCTCTTGTGGATCTTTTGTTTAGGTGCAATCCAGGGAGAAGTTCCCTTGGCTATGACAGAAGCTACCCAAGCACGCTCGGATTCCTTATTTTTAATCTTTTCTTCATATTCTATGGTGCCTGGCTCCCAATCCTCGAAGTATACATCATTGATTGATCCTGCATCATAGAGGACTTCAACTGCGCGGACTAAAACACTATCAAGGAACCTACAGTTTCTCTTTTGTTCTGCATTCCTGGATGCAGCATAGAATTCCCGCGTGAGAGTCTCATTGTACTCTCCTGGGACCTGACTGAATGACTCCCAACCCCTCTTTTTGATGTTTTCTAGTACATGAGGGTAATGTTCTTTTAAATTGTTCAAGCTGAGCTGCTTTTCTTCCCGGATTTTTCTCTTTTCTAAGCCCTCCCTGTACAGGGTCCGAGAGCCGGAAACCCCAAACCTGAGATCTTCCATATTTTTCCGGCGTGCTTCAGCATGGAGATTAACATGTGGCACAAGATCGGTTTGTGCTTCCTCCTCTTCAGACTGGGAGGAATGCTTAGATGTCCTTCTGGCTGTGTTAGGTCGGGAGCATTTAGATTGTTATGTTTATTGGCTCAAAGCAGCAGCTCGTTTATTTCCTCGGGCGGGAGGTGATCGCAATGAGAGAGACTTCTTTGGTTTCCTTCCTGTCAATGAAACAGTGGGTGAGTGGTTGATACAGCATGTGAAACATATTGAGAGAGTTTGAAAGATGCAAGAGCTTTTGCGATGAGTTATGCGATCGCATAACAGATATGCGAACCGCTAACCCATCGCACAATAAAAATCACTCATAAGCCAAAACAAGTATGCCATCGCAAAAAAGGACCGCAAATCAGGCTATGCGACCTCAGAGTGGTCGCATTTCTGCTCACCAAATGGGGCAATTTTTCTGCCTCAGCTCGCGACAATTCCGTGGTCCGCAAAATGAATTTGCCATCGCAAACTTGATCGTAAAAGTACTTCTCAACAAGCCACCTAGGGCACCAATATGCGACGATTCTGCGGACCGCAAACCCGTTATGCAGGCCGCAAAGATCGCTTCCCTTAGTCAAAAGATCGACCATGTACGTACAGATTCTTTACCCAATCTCCGAACCAGCACACACATGCCACGGAAAAATTATCCAACCTCTTGGTCTGTACTCCTAGCATGAATATTAAGTTGCTCAACCTAGTCTATAGCGCACGGTCAGATCGGGGGGTCCAATTTCCCCATCATTGATACCCCGCAAACATGCTTCCCAAGGCTCGAGACTGGGGTCGAGGTTCACCTTCGTGGGCTATCGATGCTCGACCTCGGGGCAATGCAGACCAACGACTATATTGGAAGAAATGGGGAGTTCCCAAGGTACGCATCCAGGACGGACATAGCCTAGTGTACTACCCTAACCCTGAATCAAGGTGTCATATTTAACTGTCCCATCTTCACTTCTTTGTCATTACTGCATTTTGTACTATGTTGGGTTCCCCTCCTATTAAAAGGGGATCCTGGTCATTTTTTAAGTTGGGTTACTTCAGTTGCTCCACACGAAATATACAAGAACATTCTCTCTGTTTTCTAACATATTCTCTTGATATTATTGCTTCCATTTATTATCTTCATCATTGTTCGTCATTTATTGCTTATCATTGGCCATAAAGAGCCTTCGTTGATTTTATTGTAACTGTTAGTCGTACTTCGGCCATCTTCGATAGCTCACTGTTGAGCTCCGGGATCGACCTCGAGGCCCCCGAATCGACAAGCTCGAGGCCTCGATTGCCAACCTATCGGTTTGATCCTGTCCTTGCCTCTTATTTCATTTCTAAGTCTCACACACATAGCATCAACTGCTTAACAACTAGCATAAAAATAGATCACGTATTTTTAGAGTCCCATAATCAAATTTAATTATTATTACCATTTTCACGGTAAACAGTTTGGCGCCCACCGTGGGGATAAAAATAATAGTGATTATTTTCTTGCTGGTTTCATTACGCAACACAAGTTATATTTCACACCTTTTCTTGTCCAAGATCTTCAATTTCAGGTTGAAATGCCTAGCTCGGTAAATAGAGTTGAAAACGACAATCTCGAGAACCACGGACGGAATGGTATGGCTATTTCGGGTGCTGGTATACCACCACAGAACCCTGTGAACGCACTAGAGCCGACCTCCAAGGATACGACCTAGCGCGACGCCCAATGCATTGACGCTGCTCCTCGCATTCACCAGAAAGTGTGCCGAAAGGTTCCGCGGGAAACTCAGCAAAATCCAACCTGGGCAAAAAAAGAGATTCCTCGGCATATCGTTCATATGATTATTTGAGGGACCGACATTCCCCAAGGGGCCATGATCAAACGGACAAAAATATCCACCGCAGAAGAAGGGCCGACCCGAGACCACGTGGCCGAAGACACCCTCGCATTTAGCGAAGAGGATCTCGAGACCTTGGCAGAACCACACAACGACGCGCTGGTAATCTCATTTCTTAAGGAACATTCGAGTTAAACGTGTGCTCGTGGATCCAGGCAGCTCGGCCAACATAATCAGGTCAAAGGTAGTAGAACAGCTTGGGCTGCTCGATCGGATCATACCGACCTCCCGGGTCCTCCACGGATTCAATATGACCGTGAGGTAACAAAAGGAGAAATCACCCTCTCGATCGACACGTCCGGCACGGTTCAGAACACCGAGTTCCAAGTCATCGGTGGCGACATGAGGTACAATGCATTGCTCGGCAGGCCATGGATATACAGCATAAGGGCAGTACCGTCAACTCTGCACCAGATGATAAAATTTCCCACAAAGGGTGGCATAATGAACATTTATGGAGAACAGCAGGCGCCGAAAGAAATGTTCGCGGTTTACCACGAGGCGCCGACCCTCGCGCACCCAACCTCGGATGAGTTTAGGAGCATACAGACCCCCGAGGACGACAAAGAAGATTTCTTCGCTTCTCGAACTTTTGTTGCCCCCGAAGAGTCAGATGCAACGAAATCTACAATCGAAGATCTGGAGCAGACTGTTTTGATCGAACACCTCCCAGATCATAAGGTATACCTGGGAACGGGATTAACCTCTGAACTCAGGAAAGAATTCATTCAATTTCTTATTAACAATATCGATTGTTTCGCTTGGTCCCACTTAGATATGACAGGAATTCTGCCGGAAATAACCTCCCACAGACTGAGTGTCGACCCCAGGTTTAAACCGGTGAAGCAGAAAAGAAGACCACAGTCCGAGGTGAAACACGCATTCATCAAGGAGGAGCTAACGAAACTTCTTAAAATAGGGTCCATCAGAGAGGTAAAGTACCCCGAATGGCTGGCCAACGTAGTAGTGGTACCCAAAAAGGGAAATAAGCTAAGAATGTGCGTAGATTATAAATACTTAAATAAGGCGTGTCCCAAGGATTCGTTCCCATTGCCTAACATCGATCGTCTGATCGATGCTACAGCTGGCCATGAGACCCTCACCTTTCTCGATGCCTACTCGGGGTATAATCAAATTTAGATGAACCCCGAGGATAGGGAGAAGACTTCGTTCATCACGAAATATGGTACCTACTGTTACAACGTAATGCCCTTCGGACTAAAAAATGCAGGGGCTACGTACCAGTGTCTAGTTAATAATATGTTCGAGCATCAAGTAGGCAAATCCGTGGAAGTTTATATTGATGATATGCTAGTTAAGTCCCTGCGCGCAGAGGACCATTCGACATCCTCAGAAGTTACAACATGAAGCTCAACCCTGAGAAATATTCCTTCGGAGTGGGTTCGGGCAAATTCCTGGGCTTCATAGTATCAAACGGGGGATCGAGATTAACCCCGATAAAATCAAGGCCGTCGAGGAAATCACGGTGGTAAATAATGTAAAGGCCGTGCAACGGCTGACAGCGCGAATAGTGTCTCTGGGCAGATTCATATCAAGGTCATCCGACAGGAGCCATCATTTCTTCTCTTTACTCAAAAGGAAAAACAACTTCGA
Organism: Nicotiana attenuata; assembly: GCF_001879085.1. Classification (NCBI taxonomy): domain Eukaryota; kingdom Viridiplantae; phylum Streptophyta; class Magnoliopsida; order Solanales; family Solanaceae; genus Nicotiana; species Nicotiana attenuata. Next base: position 10,794 of record NW_017677906.1, read on the forward strand.
ATGGACTCCAGAATGCCAACACGCCTTAGAGGAGTTGAGACGATATCTGACTAGCCCGCCTCTACTCCATTCGCCAAAGGAGGATGAAACACTGTATCTATACCTGGCCGTATCAGAAATAATGGTAAGTAGCGTGCTGGTTCGAGAAGAGCAAGGTACGCAATTTCCTATTTATTATGTAAGCCGGACCCTAGGGGATGCCGAAACTAGGTATCCGTACCTAGAAAAATTGTCTCTCGCGTTAATAAGCGCCTCGTGAATATTGAAGCCCTATTTTCAATGCCACCGTATTTGTATTCTAACAACATATCCTCTCCGGAGCATATTGCATAAACCCGAGCTATCGGGCCGATGGCCAAATGGGCCATCGAACTCGGGGGGTATGATATCGAGTATCAACCTCGAACGACCATTAAGTCCCAGATTCTAGCGAACTTCGTGGCCGATTTTTCGCCCTCCCTCGTGCTTGAGGTAGAAAAAGAACTTTTACTAAAATTAGGCACGTCTTCTGGGGTATGGCCCTGTTCACTGACGGCGCCACAAACATGAGAGGATCCGGACTCGGTATAGTCCTGAAGCCACCTACGGGCGGCGTAATCAGGCAATCTATAAAAACTGCAAAATTGACTAACAATGAAGCCGAGTACGAGGCTATGATTGCAGGTTTAGAACTGGCCAAAAGCTTGGGAGCTGAGACCATCGAGGCAAAATGCGATTCACTCCTGGTAGTAAACCAGGTGAATGAGAGCTACGAAGTCCGGGAAGACGGGATGCAGAGGTATTTGGATAAAATCCAAGTCACATTACGTCGTTTCAAAGAATGGACCTTAATCCACGTATCTCGAGAGCAGGATAGCGAGGCCGATGCCCTCGCAAACCTGGGATCATCTGTTGAAGAAGATGACCTACTCCCCGGGGCTGTTATTGAGCTATCTAAATCAGTGGTCGAGGAAGGTCATGCCGAGATTAACTCCTCCAGCCTAACATGGGACTGGAGAAATAAATATATTGATTATTTAAAAGACGGAAAATTGCCCGCGGATCCAAAAGAATCGAGGGCCCTGCGAACCAAAGCAGCCTGGTTCTCGCTCGATGAAAACAAGACTCTGTACAGGAGAACTTTCGATGCCCCCCTAGCAGTATGTCTGGGGCCACGGGATACAGACTATGTACTCCGAGAAATTCACGAGGGTACTTGCGGAAACCATTCCGGCGTCGATTCCTTAGTCTGAAAGGTGATCAGCGTAGGCTACTACCGGGACAACATGGAAAAAGACACCAAGGAATTCGTCCGAAAGTGCGATAAATGCCAGAGATTTTCCCCCATGATTCACCGACTAGGAGAACAACTACATTCGGTCTTATCTCCATCGCCATTCATGAAATGGGGAATGGACATCGTCGAGCCCCTGCTGACAGCGCCAGGTAAAGCTAAATTCATTTTATTTATGACTGACTATTTCTCAAAATGGGTGGAAGCGCAGGCCTTCGAGAAAATAAGAGAAAAAAAAGTCATTAGATTCATCTGGGACCACATTATGTGCCGATTCGGGATCCCATCCGAGATAACATGCGATAACGGGAGGCAGTTCATCGGAAGCAAGGTAACACAGTTCCTTGAGGATCACAAAATCAAGAGAATCCTGTCGACGCCTTACCATCCGTGTGCAAACGGCCAGGCCGAGTCCACAAATAAAACCATCATCCAAAATTTAAAAAAGAAGTTGGCAAGCGCCAAGGGGAAGTGGAGAGAAATGTTGCCCGAAGTGCTATGGGCATACCGAACAACTTCAAAATCGAGCACAGGGGAAACGCCTTTCTCTCTAGTGTACGGCGTCGAGGCTTTGATACCGGTGGAGGTCGGGGAGCCGAGCGCTAGATTCCAACACACCACCGAGAGCTCGAACAATGAGGCCATGACAATAGCCCTAGAACTGCTAGATGAAAAACGGGAAGCCTCGCTGGTCCGAATGGCCGCCCAGAAGCAAAGGATCGAAAGGTATTACAACAGGAGAACGAACCTCCGACATTTCGGAGTTTGGGACTTGGTCCTAAGGAAAGTCACCCTTTACACCCGAAATCCTAATGAAAGAAAGCTAGGTCAAAATTAGGAAGGACCGTACCGTGTCCTCGGAGTAGTCGGTAAAGGGTCTTACAAGCTCAGTACCATGGAGGGCGAACAACTTCCAAGCAACTGGAACATATCAATGCTAAAACGGTATTATTGCTAGGGCATCCGATTGAAAATTCCGAAAACACCCTTAAGCATGCGTTGCACTCTTTTGCTTCGACCGGATTTTGGGTTTTACCGGCGAG
>NW_017677906.1:19214-20781 GCF_001879085.1 Nicotiana attenuata
TATATATATAGTTATTAATATTACTACATTCAATTATACACATAATATGAGAAAGTTAATGAGATTTAAATATATAAATTATTTTCTCAGAAGAAAAGAAGGTTATCTTTTTACCACTTTGAGAATTAAGGATACAAATTTTTTTACTCTTTATATAAGATTAGAAAAATTAGAAGTTGAAAAAATATATGTATTTTTACATGTATGTTTTAATGAAATATTAATGTATGTATTAATTTTATATGGTACAACATGAACATGATAGTAGGATATATATAAAGCGTATTAAAAGTGAATAGCATATTAAGTAATTTGAGATAATTCTTAATTACATGGGTTATTAATTAAAGAGTGGGATAAAATTTAACCCCTCCCCCAACGTGGCAATCACCCCTTCCATCTAATTGACTAATCATTAAAGATTGCAAGGTGTACTTTGAGAAAGAAGTGTGACACCAAGCTTAATTAAGAATAACAATCCATACCTTTTTAATTATACACAAGAGAGCATATAGATGTGGCATATTATGGCCTGTAACGAGTCTTATAGGAAAAAGATTAAGGTACGTAGCGCTCGGTTGAGTAGGAACCGGGTGCCAGTCGTGGCCCTCTGCTTTGGTACATGACAATAATAAGCATATTGAGCCTCCCAAAATAGTCCACCAACCAACAATATTACTACCAAACCTTTCCATATATATATCACAAGTTCTAGCTTCAACGACTTAGCCGTAATTTGGATAATCTTAAATACATGTACGGTAATAGGTTCCTTGCCTTTAAACGGAAATACCAACTCCAATTTGACCTTAATTGACCACTTAATATTCCTCTAATGCTTCCACAAGAACAAGGAAGCGAAACTAGCCATCAATTAGGGATTTTCGTCACTATAATCACTTTAGAAAACTTGAAATCACTTAGGGTAGGTATTAAAAACTCGAGGGAGTATTTAAAGAACATAAACAACTTAAAAAACCTCCCACACGAGCTGGAACTATCCCGGATGCCTGGCACCTGGATCTGCACATAAGGTGCAGGGAGTAACGTGAGTACGCCAACTCAGTAAGTAAAAATTATAAATAAAGAGTGAGTGCAGTGACAAGCATTGAAAATCATATACATCTCATAAAACAAAAACTACATTGGAAATAACAAGATCGAATTAGTAATTAAATTCCGTACAGCTCATAAAAACTCCAGTTTCAATGAAAGTTGTTTAAAATATTTGTTGAACATTTTCAATAGAGGCTTAGAATAAAAGAAGAGTGAAAAATAGTAATTTCATAAAACAAGCCTATCGGACAAAGTATCCCTCATATATATAGCCCCTCGGGCAAGCCTCTCAGTCACTCATGACTCAACTCTCATCAATCAGTGCTCAAACCTAGCACTCACGCTCAATAGGTATCTTATAATAACCACTGCGGCGTGCAGCTCAATCTATAAATATATAGTCGGCTACGCTCACTGGGGGTGTGCAGACTCCGGAGGGGCTCCAACAACCCAAGCGTTGTTCGCTGCGGCGTGCAGCCCCCACTCCCCCCCCCGCCCCCACCACACACAC
>NW_017677906.1:24264-26143 GCF_001879085.1 Nicotiana attenuata
AAGGCTCTAGAGTTGTAGCACTTGTAGACAGGAACAAAGGGGGTCTCTGAAAGCGGAATTTGATGAGCTTCAGATGTGGGTGATGGCCAGTACCGAAAGGAAGACTGGTTGGATCTTCAGCACTCTCGATCATAAAAGTTTATGACCAGGAGGACAGCTGATTTTGAGTTTGGAGATGAGACAGTAGACAAAGAAGGTGTCCCTTTGAGAGAGGGTTGAGAAGGAACCAGTTCTGGGGAGAAGAGTGGTTGCAACAATGTGGTCAAGAACCCTAGTTTCAAAGCTCACATCACTATGCCCTAATTGATTGGGAAGAGTTTCAGAGGGATTTTCAGCAATACACTGTTTAGCCTGGTCAAAGGTGATTTCAAAATTCTCAGGCCAGACATTCTTAAAGAGGGTAGGGAAACCAGAGTAGCTACAGAGGAAAAGAGAATCGAACAGACCACAATCAAGAACAATGCGTTCACCAAGAACAAGACTTTCAAGCCTATCAGGTTTACTAGAGCGAAGATTAGCATAAAACATACGGACAAGGGGTTCATACACTTTAGGCGGAGAAATAAAGAGAAATTTTTCCCACCCTTGATACACGAAAAGATCCTTTACCTTGCAGTTGAGGGACTCCATATCATCAAGATCCACAACTCTTCCATGGGCGATGGGCTTGTCCTTGAGAGAGATAAAGAAATCCCTATTTGGGGTGTCCCAGAAATTTAGGTCGGAATCGAGTGAGGCAGAGAAATCGAACTTCGATTTCTTTGGAGTGGAAGAGGCAAGAGGATCCTCCATGGGACGCTTACCAGAGGCTTTTTCTCCTAAAAGTTGGGAGTGTTTTGAGTACGCTCCTTGAGAAGAGGCACAACCCTCAGAACGATCAGACCCTAAGTCTACTTGCTCAGGAGGCGCGGAAGAGGGTTTTGCCTTTGAGCGGGTACTTTTTCTGGTGGAAGCAGAGGGGTTTTTGGAAGATTTTGCCATGGAAGAGGAGAGGGTTGGTACAGATTGAAGAAAGAAGGTGGAGATAAAAGGGATCGAAAAAGGCTTAACTTAAAGAGAAGACATTTGACGGTTGAGTACAGAAAAGGAAAGAGTGTCAGTCGAAGCGACGTGATGATTGGCTTTCCAACTTCGACTGCAGACTGATGGGAAACAGAATAAAAAGAGAGGGAAAAACCGACTACGTAATTAATGCACTGAAAAGGAGTAATTATGACAAGTTTTTGAAAAATAACACTTTGGTCCTAAGAGTTTTTTGAAAAATAAATGATGCCAAGTAATTTTCTCAAAGAACAAAATCTTTCTTCCAACAATGGTTTAGTAAAAATATCAGCTAATTGGGCAGAAGTGCCAACAAAAGCTAATTCTATGTCACCTTTAAGAACATGATCTCTAATAAAATGATGTTTAATGTCTATATGCTTTTCTCTAGAATGATGCACATGATTTTTAGAGAGACAAATTGCACTAGAATTATCACAAATGATTTGTATAGGTTTGAAGGAAAGTTCATAGTCACCCAATTGATGGGACATCCACAAGAGTTGTGTCCAACATTGACCAATGGCAATGTACTCAGCTTCAGTAGTGGATAAGGCGACTGATGCTTGCTTTTTATTGTTCCAGGATATTAAAGCCTTTCCTAGTAATTGACAAGTGCCACTCGTGCTTTTCCTGTCTTCTTTATCACCTGCTAAATCTGCATCTGAGAAACCTTCTAATTTAAACGAGTTAGAGCGAGGATACCATAATCCATAAGATACTGTGCCAATAAGATATCGAATAATTCTTTTTACTAGCAGTTAGATGTGACTCCTTGGGAGCCGACTGAAACCTGGCACATTTACAAACACTGAACATAATATCTGGTCGTACGTTG
>NW_017677907.1:0-1086 GCF_001879085.1 Nicotiana attenuata
CGAATCTCCGTGTTGAGCAACTTAATGAGCTTGATGAGTTTAGATTTCATGCCTACTCCAGCTCGTCCTTGTATAAGGACAAGATGAAGTATCTTCATGACAAATATGCTCGGGGAAAGGAATTCAAGGTTTGTGATATGGTTCTTCTTTTCAACTCCCGGTTGAGGTTATTTCTGGGAAAGCTCAAGTCAAAGTGGAGTGGGCCATTTGAAGTTGTATGTGTGACTCCGTTTGGTGCTCTTGATCTCTGATACAAGAATGGTGAAGTTTTCTGGGTCAATGGACATCGTGTCAAGCATTATTTGGGGACGTTTGATGACAGGCACGTGGTGGCACTCATTCATTTGAAGTGATGTGATGGTAACATGCGTCGTGCCGCGACGTTAAATCAGGCGCTTCTTGGGAGGCAACCCATGTATTTTTCTTTATCTTTGATTTTCTTTGTATCTTAGGATTTCTGAGCTAATTGTTTGTGAGCTGTTGTAGGGATTGTGTTGAAGCAGTGCAAAACAAAGGAAAAACATTTGGTAGTCTCTGAAGTTGCCAGTGCGGACCGCGGTGCACTTTTGTGCGGTCCGCGCTGGAAAGATAGAAAGGCAGTGGTCTCTAAAGTTTTCCACCGCGACCGCGGTCAAATTTGTGATGTCCGCGGTGGACCTTCGCGTCTGCGGTACACTTTAACGCGGTCGCGCAAGGTTGCCTTCTGAAACTTCAGATTTTGAAACCCAGCGCGGTCCGCGGTCATTTTTGTGCGGCCGCGCTGGTAGGTGAGTGTGGGGCCCCCAGTTCTTCTATAAATAGGGCCCAAGGGTTTCATTTTACCCTTTTCGCACTTTGAATACCCAGAGCTATAGTATAATGTTCATCCTTCTTTTGAGACCACTTTTCTGACTTGCTTGGACTATTTGCACTCAATCTTCATAAACTTGGTAAAATTTCATTCATTTGTGATTAATTAATTTCTTATTTTTATTTTTTATGGCTTGTTTAGTAGTTTAGCTTCTTCTTTTTATTTAACTGTTAGTTTAGGTTAGTTTAAAACCAGGGTAATGCACTGAATATGCTTAATTAATGGGTGAACTGAGT
>NW_017677907.1:2742-5885 GCF_001879085.1 Nicotiana attenuata
ATATTTTTTATGTTTGGGGCATCGATTTCATGGGTCCGTTCGTGAGCTCCTGTGGTAATACTTACATTCTCGTGGCGGTGGACTATGTCTCAAAGTGGGTGGAAGCCGTGGCTCTAAACAACAATGAAGCCCGAAGTGTTGTAGCATTTTTGAAAAAGAGTATCTTTACGAGGTTTGGTACTCCTCGGGCCATTATTAGTGATGGGGGGTCCCATTTTTGCAACAAGGCTTTCGACTCATTGCTTGCTATGTATGGAGTTAATCACAAAGTGACCACCCCCTATCATCCACAAGCTAGTGGACAAGTGGAATTCTCAAATCGGGAGATAAAGAGTATTTTTGTCCAAAACGGTGAATGCTAATAGGACCGATTGGTCGAAGAAATTGGATGATGCTCTTTGGGCTTATCGGACGGCTTACAAGACTCCAATTGGTATGTCTCCGTATCGGTTGGTGTTTGGTAAAGCTTGCCATCTTCCGGTGGAACTTGAGCACAAGGCTATGTAGGCATTGAGGAAGTTGAACTTGGAATGGGATGTTGCAGCGAATCTCCGAGTGGAGCAATTGAATGAGCTTGATGAGTTTAGATTTCACGCCTACTCCAGCTCGTCTTTGTACAAGGACAAGATGAAGTACCTTCACGACAAATATGCTCGGGGAAAGGAATTCAAGGTCGGTGATATGGTTCTTCTTTTCAACTCCCGGTTGAGGTTATTTCCGGGCAAACTCAAATCTAAGTGGAGTGGCCCTTTTGAAGTGGTATTTGTGACTCCCTTTGGTGCTCTTGATCTCAAAAACAAAAATGGTGAGGTATTCCGGGTCAATGGGCATCGTGTGAAGCATTACTTGGGGAAGATTGATGACAGCCACGTGGTGGCACTCCTTCATTTGAAGTGATATTATGGTAAAATGCGTCGTGCCGCGACGTTAAATCAGGCGCTTCTTGGGAGGCAACCCATGTCTTTTTCTTTCTTTTTATTTTTCCGTTGTAGATTAGGATTTTTCAACTCATGGTTTGTGAGATGTTGCAGGGTTGATGTTGGCCCAGGTTCAGGAGGGTACATCCAGTGTTCCACCGGTGATTCAGCATGTCATTGATCCGGCTCATGTCCCAGCAGCAGAGCAGCAGCGGGTCGGAGACCAGTCTGAGGTCCCGGCTACTACAGAGGATCCGGGGACGATAGGAGACCCCACGCATGTGGACCAGGCTTGAGGGGCCTTTCTATATCCTTTTTCTCTGTTTTTATGCTTATTTTGGTAGTTGGCATTGGGGACAATGCCAGCTCTTATTCGTAGGGGTGCGCCCTACTGTTTTGATACATTTGGATGACTGTATATATTTGACTTTTAGTTTATGTTTTAGATTTGATAGTTGGCCTGTATATAACTGCTAATTTTGGCTACTTCTCTACTTTATGTATATATTCATCCCCGTTGTATATTCTACTCCCCATTGTACATATTCATTCGGTTTTTCTATTTTCGTTAAAAATTTTCGTTTTTAGCTTGGTATTTAGGCTCGTAGCCTTTTGTTTTGGTTTTGGCGTTGTCAATAAGCCCTTGGTTTTCTTAATGCCACGGTTCTTTCCAAGGGTAGAGTGTTGTGTGTACCGGGTGGCTCTTCCCTATGATGGATGGCGTGACAACCTTCTTAAGGGTTTGAGTCCGTTTTTGATTTTTCTTCTTTTGATTTTCAATATTTCGTAGTTAAGAGGAGCTCAGGCAAGATTCACTTGGGCCTAACACATTTGCCTTTGATCCCATGGTCAAAGACATAATGTTGTGTTTAGGATGGTGAAAATTGTGACCGTGAGACTCTTGTGTTGACCAAATAATCATCATATGGTCGTGTGGGGCCATTGTGCGCTTGAATTGGAACTAAGGTCGTTGTGGGATCTCAGCTCGATGTCTTTAGCAATCCTTGAGTGTGTGTGGTGAGAATTCGAATTGTGAGTCTAAGCTCCAAGCCGATGGTCTAGAACTTGCCCTGAATGTTTGTTGAGGCGAAATCATAGGTGAAACTTGACTTGAGAAGTGAATATAGGCCCTCCTTGATCCGAACTTCCAAATTTGAACAATTTCCATGACCTACCAATGAAATGATCCCTAGTTCAACCCTTTTGAGCCTTAAACTTTCTTCTTTCATGAACCAAAGCTACAAGCCTATACCCATTTTCAATGAGACCCTCTCTTGGCACCCAAATCTTCCCTTGAGTAATGGCAAATATCTAAGTTTGGGGGGGAGAGACAAGAAAGGCATCAATGTGGTAAAGAGGCACAAAAGCAAAAGAAAAGGGAGGCAATGAAAAAGAGAAAAAGACAAAAAGAAATACAAAAGTGAATAAGAACCAAAAAAGGGGATTCAAAGAAAACAAAAGTGAAAAAAGGTTGTGTAAAAGTAGAAAAAGGAGAAAGGTTTGAAATTGCAAAATAAAGAGTAGGCAAATGTGTCTCTCTAACCCCTTGAAACGAAGTGAAATACTCAAATGAGTCAAAAGTATGCCAAAATGAATCAAAAGAAGTGCTGAAGGGAAGATTGAACCTAAATGAACAAAAACATGTCCTACCTTTACCCAAAAGCCTTCACAATGACTCCTCAAAAGCCCTATATGATCTTGAGTTGAGGGAAGCTTACATTAGTGGATACTTACATAAGGGGCAAGCATATGGTACCTAAAGCTGGACTTATGACCTTCTTTGTGAGAGAAATGAGTGAAAAATCCATCAACCTCGGGTTGTGTGTCATTACTCTAAAAGGTGAGGTTCGCTTAGGGAGAGTTGAGGATGTGTGAGTTTGGGTTCCACAATGACCAAGGTATTTGAGAAAAGCTCCTTGATGAAATGAGTCAACCCTTGATGCTCTTGTGTCACATTTGATCCATAGTTCTTAAAAGTTTAAAAATGTGTTAATGATGCATTTGTATTGAGGGAAATTGTTAGTCCCAATTGATGCGTGATGAGGCTTCCTTAGGATAAGCTGGAATTACTTGGATGTTTCCTTTTGAGGGGTGGGTCTTATTTTATTTGCTTGAGGACAAGCAAAGGTTTAAGTTTGGGGGAGTTGATAACTGTGATTTTAACACGTTTTATGCCCATACTTGCCTATGCTTTATGTATGAATTGTCATAAAATAGACCCAGAAT
>NW_017677907.1:6177-10124 GCF_001879085.1 Nicotiana attenuata
ATCACGCGGTCCGCACCACAAAAGTCCAGAGACCATCACAAGCCACTCATGCGGCCGCACTACAAGTTCACGCGGTCTGCGCCAGTCATCATGCGGCCACACTCCATCATTGTGCGGTCCGCATCAACATCTTCAGAAGGCAAGTCTCAGAATCAAGCAACCCAGTGCGGTCGCGTGCCAACTTCGTGCGGATCGCACGGACCCCGCAGGGGTATTTTTGTCCGGTTTTTCTTAGCCTAGTATAAATAAAATATTTGCCATTTTTAGGTGTAGGATTGTATCAGATATTGAGCTGCGCTCGTGGGAACCAAAGTTTTAGCCTATTTTTGGCATTTTGAGTTTGTTTTATCATAGATTATTGTAGTTTAACATTGTAGTTAATTAATATGTTGATTTTATCTACTACTTCTTCAATTTCTGTTGCTATTATGTCTAGCTAAACCCATTAGCTAGGGTTGTGGCTCAACCCTAGTGTGGGTAATTAATGGGTGTGATTGTTTAATGCTTGAATGATGTTGGGTGTTTGCTATTTGGGTTAATTTTATGATTTAACTAGGATTTGGTGGTTGCAAACACTAAGTCTAGCTTAGTGGGTCTTGACTCTTCTTGAGAAAGAGTGTCTATGACTCCAAAATTAACCCAACAAGGAATTGGGATGGACCCATGAGAATGGTAGTCCCAATTAACGGGTTAAACCTCGAGAGAGTAATTACCCAACTTGAACGCTAAGTTGCTTGGGCTTGTTGGCCTACCCAATTGGTCTCGAGAGAGTCAATTGGGCAAAATCACTCTTTCTAACGAGAGGTGTGAGAGTGAGTGCAATCGTGCAACGGTTATAGCATAATCCCCATAATCATCATTCTTGTATTAGGAATCTCTACCCATTAGTTGACCACCTAGGTAAATGCCACGACCCTAGTGTCTTTCTCTATCTTGCATACAACCTAGAATTAATATCTTAGCATAATTTAGTTATAATTAGTAGTTGTTAAATTGTAGTTGATAATCATAAAAACCCAAAAATGTTAGAAGATCAATTAGAAGCAAACACGCATTTCTAGGCTAAGCAAATATCCAACTCCCTTTCTAGCTCCCTGTGGAAATTGACCCCGATACCACTATTGGGTAAAAGTATTAGCGCCCACTCTTCCTAAGGTTGAGTCCGCTGCGATCAGCGTGCAACCCGATCCACATATATCTTTGTTGCGGCGTGCAACCCGATCCATATCATTTATCACTGTTGCGGCGTGCAACCCGATCCACATATATCATTTATCATTGTTGCGGCGTGCAACCTGATCCACATATATCTTTTTTGCGGCGTGCAACCCGATCCACATATAATATTGTTGCGGCGTGCAACCCGATCCACATATAATATTGTTGCGGCGTGCAACCCGATCCACATATAATATTTATAATTATAACTAGAGTCCCGACTAGGGATCAATAAGTTCTACACTATCCCGGCAAGGGATTCGACAGCATAAGTAATTACGTCCCGTCAAGGGAGAAATAGCTATAACCAAACTTGTTACAACATCTAACTACCTCAGCTATAATCAAACTTGTTCCCCGAGAATAACCATAATCCTTACCCAACACAAAGAATCATCAACCTAAGCATCCGTAATATCAATTAAGAACACAATGCAAGGGGACCACAACTCAACAATAGTCCGGCACAGGGGCAACATAATGATCTCTTCTCTTCCTCACTTTTACTTCACAATTCACTTCACAACTTGAGCCAATGCTCTAGAGGTTCAATTATCACTTATACTTTCACAATTCGTTATACAACTTGAGCCAACGCTCCTCAATGTTCATAGGTCACAATTCTTTCCACACGCTTTACACAACAATAGAAACCTTCACCAAGGCATGAATAATACAACGAAATCATGAAATCCACAATATAAGACTCAAGGTCATGCTCGACACCAACGTATAGATACTCGTCACCATGCCTATATGTCGTACTCAACAAAAAACAAATAGCAAATAGGACACAACTCCTAATCCCTCAAGCTAAGGTTAGACCAAACACTTACCTCGAACTTCCACGACCAACTCAAGCCTCAAACACCGCCTTTCCTTTCGAATTCGGCTCCAAATCAATTGTATCTAGACATAATCGACTTAATAACATCAATAAACGCTAAACAATCCAATTTCAATGCTTAATTATAGCTTTCTAATCATTCTTCCCAAAAAGTCAAAAATCGACCCCGGGCCTGCTTGGTCAAACCACGAGGTTCGGACCAAAACCCGATCACCTATTCACCCACGAGCCCGAATATATAATTTGTTTTGAAATCCGACCCCAAAACGAGGTCAAATTCCCAAATAATCAAAAAGCCCTATCTCTACCCAAATCCCTAATTTTCTACCCTTAATCTCATGTTTTAGGCCTAGAAATCTAGTGGGTGTTGATAAAAATGGAATAAAACAAGTCAAAGATTACTTACCCAAGAGGTTATGGTGAAGAAGTTCTTCAAAAATCGCCCAAGAGGTGTGGAGAAGATGAAGTTTGTGAAAAATGGTGAAAATCCCGTATTGCATTCTGTTTTTGAAACTTAAAATAACTGGGCAAAATTGGTCATCGCGTTCCCGATAGGCTCATCGCGTACGCGATGAGTCAGGCCTAGGAGACTTTCGCGTTCGCGTAAGTGGGCTCGCGTTCGCGGAGCACTAACTCCTCGAGCCCTCGCGTTCGCGTCCAGGTGGTCGCATTCGCGTAGGCATAATTGTCACGACCCAGATTTCCCACCGTCGGGAGTCGTGATGGTGCCTACTATTAGGAGCTAGGCAAGCCAATTAATTATTAACCTTTTAAGCAAACATCGACAATATTAAGGCAATGAGACATTTAATATAAAAGCGGAAGTTTTAAATATAAATAAACTGAAAACAACTGCAGAAATTCAATTACAACCTCTACCCAAGACTGGAGTCACTAACTCACGAACATCTATAGAATGCTAAACACAAGGTCTGAATAAAACACAAACTGTTTGTTCCGGTACAAGGATAACAAATGAATGACAACGATAGAAGAGACTCCGGGCCATGCGGACGTCAGCAAGGCTACCTCGAAATCTCTGGACAGAATTCAGCTCCCAATCAACTACTGCTGTCCAAAAGCTGCTCCGGCTCCGTGATCTGTGCAAAAAGATGCACAGAGTGTAGCATCAGCACAACCGACCCCATGTGTTGGTAAGTGCCTAGCCTAACCTCGGCGAAGTAGTGACGAGGCTAGACCAGACTACCAGATAAACTTGTGCAGATCTATATACAAGTACAACAACATAATAGCGGAAAGTAAACAATTAAAACTGGGAGGGGAACATGCTTATGGGGTAGCAGATAAAACAGATTATCAGGAATAATAGAAGAAACTACATCTGATTTCCTCTAACACAGAATAAGGGAAAACAAACCACTTTCACTTGTTCAATGTTCTCTCGTTACAGGCGTGCAACACGATCCCATTTCCTCATGTCACGTGGTAGGCGTACCACTCGATCCCATTTCATAATATCACGTGGTAGGCGTACCACTCGCTCCCATTTTATAACATCACGTGGTAGGCGTACCACTCGATCCTATTTCATAACATCACGTGGTAGGCGTACCACTCGATCCCATTTCATAACATCACGTGGTAGGCGTACCACTCGATCCCATTTCATAACATCACGTGGTAGGCGTACCACTCGCTCCCATTTCATAACATCTCGTGGTCGGCGTGCCACACGATCCCATTTCTTTCAACACAATACACAAAATAATCCCGGCAAGGGAACAAGATAATATAATAAACTATCCCGGCAAGGGAACAAGATAATATAATAAACTATCCCGGCAAGGGAGATCCAGCTATAACCAAACTTATTCAATTTCTACTTAACACAATTAAATCAATACTCAGTCTCAACAATTAC
>NW_017677907.1:12022-12215 GCF_001879085.1 Nicotiana attenuata
TGCCATCCTGCATCAATACTGCACCAAGCCTAATACGGGAAGCATCACAATAGACTGTATAAGGCCCTGAACCTGTGGGCAAAACCAATACCGGTGCCGTAGTCAGACCTGTCTTGAGCTTCTGAAAGCTCACCTCACACTCATCTGACCATCTGAACTGGGCACCCTTCTAGGTCAATCTGGTCATCGGGGC
>NW_017677907.1:12234-26119 GCF_001879085.1 Nicotiana attenuata
GCTCCCATTTCATAACATCACGTGGTAGGCGTACCACTCGATCCCATTTCACCCTATGGCCTCTCCCCCGCCTCTAGCTGGCTGGGCAGGCTGTGGATCACCTGATGTCTGTATCATAGGACGAGGACCCTGCTGCTGAGAGCTGTCAGAAGCTCGAGGGCAATACCTGGCAATGCGCCTCGTGTCGCCACACGTGAAACAAGCCCTCGGCTCCTGAGAATAACGGAGTGGTGGTGCGCTGATAGGTGCTGATGGGGAACTGTGAAGCTGCTGGTCAGAATAATGCGGCTGAGAACCACGACCCTCTAAAGTACCATGTGAGACCTGGAGAGCTGACTAAAAGGGTCTCGGAGGATGGCCTCTACCATGAGAATCTCTACCTCCAGACGAGGTACCACTGAACCTACCTGTATGACGGGGCCTCTTATCTGACCCATGACCACCTCCCTGTGCAAGAGCCATCTCAACTCTACGGGCCGCATTGGCCGCCTCCTGAAAAGAAATCTCACTCCCGGCTCCCATAGCCATCTGGAGACGGATCGGCTGAATCAATCCATCAATAAACCCCCGCACTCTCTCTCTCTCGGTGGGGAGTATAACAATAGCATGGCGTGCTAGATCAATAAACCGGGTCTCATACTGTGTGACTGTCATAGAGCCTTGCTGAAGGCGCTCAAATTGCCTGCGAAGAGCATCTCGCTGAGTAACGGGGAGAAACTTCTCCAAAAACAACTCTGCAAACTGGTCCCAAGTCAATGATGGCGACCTTGATGGTCTGGATAAACAATAGTCCCTCCATCAAGTCTTGGCGGATCCTGCTAGTCGAAAGGTGGCGAAGTCGACCCCATTGGTCTCCACAATACCCATAGTCCGAAGAACCTCATGGCAGCTATATAAGAAATCCTGGGGGTCCTCTGAAGAAGCACCGCTGAATGTGGTGGTGAAGAGCTTGGTGAACCTATCCAGTCTCCAGCATCTGCGGCCTCTGGCACGGCCTCGGCCTCGCCCTCTACCCCTCGCAGGAGCTGCTGCTGGGGGCTCGGGCTGCTGCGCGGTAGAAGAGGAAGCACGTGTTCTCGCCATCTGCGAAAGAACAGAGTAGAAAGACAATCAGTATTTGGGAAACAGAATCGCACGACAAGAAAGAACAAGAGTGAAGTTTTCCTAACTCTGCAGCCTCTGGGGATAAGTACAGACGTCTCCGTACCGATCCCTCAGACTCTACCGAGTTTGTCCGTGAGTTGTGAGACCTATGTAACCTAGTGCTCTGATACCAACTTGTCACGACCCGGATTTCCCACCGTCGGGAGTTGTGATAGCGCCTGCTATTAGGAGCTAGGAAAGCCAATTAATTATTAACCATTTAAGCAAACATCGACAATATTAAGGCAATGAGACATTTAATATAAAAGCGGAAGTTTTAAATATAAATAAACTGAAAATAAGTGAAGAAATTCAAATACAACCTCTACCCAAGACTGGAATCACTAACTCACGAACATTTATAGAATGCTAAACACAAGGTCTGAATAAAACACAATACTGTTTGTTCCGGTACAAGGATAACAAACGAATGCCAAAGATAGAAGAGACTCCGGGCCATGCGGATGTCAGCAAGGCTACCTCGAAATCTCTGGACTGAATTCAGCTCCCAATCAACTACTGTTGTCCAAAAGCTGCTCCGGCTCCGTGATCTGTGCAAAAAGATACATAGAGTGTAGCATCAGCACAACCGACTCCATGTGCTGGTAAGTGCCTAGCCTAACCTCGGCGAAGTAGTGACGAGGCTAGACCAGAATACCGAATAAACTTGTGCAGATCTATATACAAGTACAACAACATAATAGCGGAAAGTAAACAATTAAAACTGGGAGGGGAACATGCTTATGGGGTAGCAGATAAAACAGATTATCAGGAATAATAGAAGAAACTACATCTGATTTCTTCTAACACAGAATAAGGGAAAACAAACCACTTTCACTTGTTCAATGTTCTCCCATTGCAGGCTTGCAACACGATCCCATTTCCTCATGTCACGTGGTAGGCGTACCACTCGATCCCATTTCACAACATCACGTGGTAGGCATACCACTCGATCCCATTTCACAACATCACGTGGTAGGCGTACCACTCGATCCCATTTCATAACATCACGTGGTAGGCGTACCACTCGATCCCATTTCACAACATCATGTGGTAGTCGTACCACTCGATCCCATTTCATAACATCACGTGGTAGGCGTACCACTCGATCCCATTTCATAACATCACGTGGTAGGCGTACCACTCGCTCCCATTTCATAACATCACGTGGTAGGCGTACCACTCGCTCCCATTTCATAATATCTCGTGGTCGGCGTGCCACATGATCCCATTTCTTTCAACACAATACACAAAATAATCCCGGTAAGGGAACAAGATAATATAATAAACTATCCCGGCAAGGGAACAAGATAATATAACAAACTATCCCGGCAAGGGAGATCCAGCTATAAAAAAACTTATTCAATTTCTACTTAACACAATTAAATCAATACTCAGTCTCAACAATTACTGGCTCAGTGTTAAAGATTTCCAACCAAGTCCTCATAGACAACAATTAAGAATTCGATAATTTAGCAATTTAGAACTCACGGTCATGCTCGACATCAGTATATAGATACTCGTCACCATGCCTATACACCGTACTCGACAAATAGCAATTAGCAACTAAGACTCTACTCCTATTCCCTCAAGACAAAGTTAGACCAAACACTTACCTCGAATGCTCCAAACTCAACTCAAGCATCTAGTATAGCTTTACCCCTCGAATTCACCACCAAACCGCTCGAATCTAGTCACAAATTACTTGAATGTATCAACAAATGCTAATTGAATCAATTTGGATGCATGAAAATGAATCTTCCAAAGTTTTACTCAGAATTCCCAAAATGCCCCCGGGCCCACGTGGTCAAAACCCGAGGTTCGAACCAAAACCCGGTTACTCATTCCCCCACGAGTTCATATCTATGATTAGTTTTGAAATCAGACCTCAAACTGAGGTCCAACTCCTCAATTTGAAGAAAACCTAGGTTCTACCCAAAATCCCCATTTTCACCCATGAAAATCCTTGATTTTAACATGAAAACATGATAAATGATGTAAATGATTGAAGGGATTAAGTAAAATTGACTTACAAATGATTTGGGGAAGAAAGTTTTCTTGAAAAATCGCCTATGGAGTGTTTGAGTTAAAAGAATGAAGAAATGAGGGTTAAAATTCGTCTAAGTATGAAAAATTGCAGGCCTCAGATGTGGGAAATGCGAACATGGGTTCGCAATTGCGAACCCAGCAGGCTTGAAAATTGCAAAAATAGTTTGGGAAATGCGAACCTGGGAATTGCGAAGAAAGTTTGGTAAATGCGAACAGGCTTGGGAATTGCGAAAAATATTTGGGAATTGCGAACCTGGGAATTGCGAAGAAAGTTTGGAAAATGCGAACAGGCTTAGGAATTGCGAAAAATGTTTGGGAAATGCGAACCTGGGAATTGCGAAGAAAGTTTGGGAAATGCGAACAATCCTTGTAATTGCGAAAAATGTTTGGGAAATGCGAAACCTGCAGGCCTGCAATTCCTTAAGTCCAAAATTTTACCCCGTGGCCTATCCAAAACTCACCCGAGCCCTCGGGGCTCCAAACCAAATATCCACACAACCTCAAAAACATCCTACGGACTTACTCGTGCGATCAAATCGCCAAAATAACATCATATACATAGAATCAAGCCTCAAATCACATGATTTCTTCCAACTTTTCATAAAACACAAATTTTCCATTTCGAGTCTGAAACACGTCAAACGACGTCCGTTTTCAACCAAATTATACAGAAAGCGCTTACATCACATATAAGACTTGTACCGGGCGTCGGAACCAAAATACAAGCTCGATACCATAGTCTTCTGATCAAATTTCCTTTCCATTTTCCTTAATTAATTTCAGAAAACAATTTCACACAAAAATTCATTTCTCGGGCTTGGGATCTCGGAATTCGATTCCGGGCATACGCCCAAGTCCCATATTTTTCTACGGACCCTCCGGGGCCGTCAAATCACGGGTCCGGGTCCGTTTACCCAAAATGTTGACCAAAGTCAACTTTAACCATATTAATATCAAAATTTAGCATTTTTCACACAGAATTCATATTTAAGCTTTCCGGCAACGCGCCTGAACTGCGCACGCAAATCGAGGCAAGTAAAAATAAGGTTTTTAAGGCCTCGGAAGCACGGAATGAAAAGGGAAAACAGGTGATGACCCTTTGGGTCGTCACAATAATACCCCTCCCCCTGCCCAGGCTCATAAGCCTTCGCGTTCGCGTTGCCAGGCCCACGTTCGCGAAGGGAAGACCCCCCCCCCAAAGCTTCGCGTTCGTGACCTGTGTTACGCGTTCACGTAGAAGGAATTTTCCTTCAACATAAATAACACATCGTGTTCGCGCGGGTCCTCCCGCGAACGCGAAGAAGAAAGTATCAGCACACCAGAAACTGGAAAAACCTGCAACTTTTTATAAGTTCAAATCCTTCCGAAACACAC
Organism: Nicotiana attenuata; assembly: GCF_001879085.1. Lineage (NCBI taxonomy): Eukaryota > Viridiplantae > Streptophyta > Magnoliopsida > Solanales > Solanaceae > Nicotiana > Nicotiana attenuata. The sequence continues at coordinate 16,801 of NW_017677907.1, forward strand.
ACGAGCCCTCGGGGCTCCAAACCAAACATACGTACCAACGCAAAAACACCATATGAACTTATCCGTGCGATCAAATCGCCAAAATAACATCATTAACATCTAATTAAACCTCAAAAGCAATGAATCATTTCAAACTTCTTAAAATATTAAATTTGCAATTAAGGTCCGAATCACGTCAAACGGATTCTGTTTCTTGCCAAACTTCACAGTATTATCTTAAACCACATATAAGACCTGTACCGGGTGCCGGAACTAAAATATGGGCTGGATACCAACATGTTCTGATCAAAATTCATTTCCAAATCCTTTAAACAATTTCAGAAAATAATTTTCTTTAAAAATTCATTTCTCGGGCTTGGGACTCGGAATTCGATGGGCATACGCCAAGTCCCATTTTTTTCTACGGACCCTCCGGGACCGTCACATCACGAATCCGATTCCGTTTACCCAAAATATTGACCGAAGTCAAACCAATTCATTTTATAGTCAAAATTTATCACTTTTCACAGATTTTCTCATTTAAGCTTTCCGGCTACGCGCCCGGACTGCACACGCAAATCGAGGCAATGCTAAAAGAGGTTTTTAAGGCCTCGGAATATAGAATTCAATTAAAAGCAAGTGATGACCTTTTGGGTCATCACACGACCGGTCGGGTCGTTACAGATATACGAGCGGAAAATATATTGTGTCCTTATTTAGTTTGAATTTCGACACTCCATTATCCTTAATTAATTTTTATAATTTTTGTTTGACATGATAACTCAAGGCGCTTCCGATTATTGGAAAAGGAAATGATGAATTATTTTTCTTGTAATACATGAGCTTTTTGGCATTTTAGCTATTTATTTGGTTAATTAGTACCTAAAGCCTTTTTAGCTTCTTAAACCTTTATTCTAGTGATAAGAGCGCAAATTTGTGAAGTATAGGTTAGAAGCAAAAAAGTTTTCCTAAAAAGTTATACTTGCAAGGAACAATCTCAAACAAAGGTCACCTTATATTGGTCAAAATATAGTGAAATTAAAAATCTATACTAATCTATCTATATCTATATCTATATCTATCTATCTATCTATCTATATTATTATAAAAACACGAATAATTCATGCTAAATGTTGAACGACTAAAATATCCCTGAAACATTGATTGACTTTTATGCCTTTAAATATTTGTATAATTTAAGGATCTAATGGTAAATTACCCAATGATAGGATTCTTTTTCGATTTAAACTATACATATACCCGACCCTACAACGTTGATCCTACTTGAATTAGAAAAGTATTGTTCCTAACTACAATTCTTTTATAACAATGCACATAATAAAAGATAGATACGTACTAAAAGAGGATTTTAGTACTACGTTATGGAAAACATCTATAATATTTTTAAAAAAAGTTAAAACTTTTACTATTCTTTAAAGCCTTAATTTGTATTTAGTATACATATAAAGCTACAACTAAAATAAGTTAGTATCTTTTACCAAACTATTAGGAGTTACTTCATATTTCAAACAAATTGAGTGAATTTTTAAAATATTAAATAATAAGAAAATAATTAATTGATAATTTTTAAAATATAAAATCTAATTTTAAAGTGTTAAAATAATAGAGGAAAGTTTCGATGAATATTTTTATTTTACATGATAATAAAGTGGTGAGATTGTACTCTTTAATTTATTTATTTTTACTACAGTATGAGTGATTAATTCTTTTACAAATTTCTCAAAGAAAATTGATTGATGTTAGTCTAGAATAGGTTTCCTAAAACAAGTTCGTCCAGGTCTCCTATATATCGAAGTTTAACAAATTTTTTCTTTGATTGGTTTATTTTCATTAGATGCTCATATGCCATTACTTGGTAAAAAATATGTATATTTCTCCTAAAAGTATGTAAATTATGTATACTATATATAATACACATATATACGGAAAAAGATTATCTGCTACTAATTTTTTTTAGGTAATTAACATTTTATTAATCACCAATAATCTTTACAATTCATAGCCTGCTTTATAACTCAGCAGCTATATCTATCAAAACTCAAACAAGACAATTTCATCCTGCATACTATGTCTAATGAAACATAAAATGTTGAACTAAACTACTGATTCCTTTTGTAGCTCGTACATTACATATGTAGGCTATTTCTCTAGCTAAACTATCAACACTTCTACTTCTCTGTTGAAATATTCTCATGTTCCTTTCAATCCAAACACCATGGGTTACCTCTGCATAAACCATTCTGTATAGTTGTGCTCCATAGGATCTGCCTTTAGTTCTCTCTGTTATCCATTCTTGATGTTGCCCCAGTTATCTCCAATTACTTCTTGCCTTCGCATCCATTATAGAACCTTTTGCCACACTGCTTTAGTAAAAGAGCAGTTCACAAACAGATGATCTCTGGTTTCAACATTCAGCTGATATAGGGAACAGTTTGGATCCACATTGACTCCCCATTTAATCAATCTATCTGCAGTTAGCAATTTACCTTGCAACTGTAGCCACATTGTGAAAATAGCTTTTGGTCTAGCTTTGTTTTTGAACATCATAGACTTCCATGCAACTCTTGGACTATTTCCCAGCAACTGATAATAGAATTGACTGATCATGCTCTTTTTGTCCTGCTGCCTATGTTGAATTTGTTGAAGGACTGTTCTGGCATTTAAAATCTGTCTCACCATCCAGCTTGCCTGTTGTGGGGTTGTTATATCTTCTATCCTCTTATCTTTGATGTAGTATGCATGGATCCATCTTATCCATAATCTATCTCTTTTACTTGCTACATCCCAACACAGTTTTGCTATAGCTGCCCTGTTCCACACTTGCAGATTAATCAAGCCATATCCCCCTCTTGACTTAGGTGTACACATCCTATCCTAAGCCACCAGGGATTTCTTTGTAATGGTGTTGATCCCAGACCAAATATAACTTCTGCAATAAGCCTCTATCATCTCATAACTTTCATTAGTAAGTTGAACAGTTGTGACCAATAAGATTGAATACCAAATAGGACAGTTTGGACCAGCTGCACTCTTCCAGCATAAGAGAGCTTTTTGGCAGTCCATGAGGAAATCCTTGCAACTATCTTTTCTACTAAAGGTTGCCATTGTATGAGGGATAGTTTCTTGGTAGCAAGAGGAATACCAAGGTATTTAAATGGTAGCTCTCCTATTGTGTAGCTGTCACGACCCAATTTCCACACCCGGTCGTGATGGCGCCTCTCATGAAGACAAGGCCAGCCAACAGAACATCAATAACTCTTTAATAATTACTTATCATGAATAAGTCTAAACCATTAATAAAATTCCCATAAGTGCGGAAGAAAAGTGATAAAAACAGGGAACCAGCCCAACAAGACCCGACCGGGGTGTCACAAGTCACGAGCATCTAGAAGGATTTTTAATACAACTACAAGGCCTGTAATACATGGATTAAAAATTACAATCAAAAAGAAGAAATTCGGTGCCGCGAACGCTGGCGGTCACCTTGCTCAGCTACGATAGCAAAATCCTCAACCAGCTCACACCCGCTACCGGGTAAATAAGTACCTGAATTTGCACGCGAGGTGCAGGGAGTAAAGTGAGTACTCCAACTCAGTGAGTGATAAAAGTAAATAATAACTGAGCAGCAAAAAATCACGTAAAACAATCCATCATGCTATATAGGACAGTGTAACCCTTTGAGAAAACAGTGAAAACGTGAAATCTTTAGAAATATCTGGGCTCAGTTTTAAAACCACTTTTAAAAATGTCTTTTTCCAACAGTCAAGCAAATGAATGCGAAACAAGTAGTGCAAGCCAGCACAAAAGTCAGCCCCTCGGGCACAACACTCCGTCAACAAATAGCACCAGGATATCAGGCAATTAGTGCAGGAAGTAGCATGGAAGCCAATGAAATGAGAGTGCTGAAATGTCATGACAAGTAAGACAAATAGGAATAAATGCATGAGTGCAATGCAATGCATATGACGGTACACTCCGGTACCCACTGCGGCGTGCAGCCCGAGCCATCCATATATTTAACGTCGACGGCGCTCACTGGGATGTGTACAGACTCCGGAGGGGCTCCTACAGCCCAAGCGCAAATAATCAAGCCATCTCGTGGCACCAACCAGGCCCTCGGCCTCAATATCAATACAATACCGCTGCGGCGCGCAGCCCTAGCCATCCATATATCCAGAAATAACTATAATACTGTTGCGGCGCGCAGCCCGATCCATGCTCAGTCCAGAAATGCACATAAGCCACTTGGGCAATATCAGAATAGTGGTTCTCAGCTCAAAACGTCAATAAAATATTGTTTAAATTTTCAAATCTTGGAAAAATGGCTGAGTTTGCAAAACAGTATTAAAACCCTGGACCGAGATCAAATAATATGCAAAGTAATGCGAAAACAGTGATATGAATCCCTGAAGGATTCACATAGTTGGCACGAAGCCCAAACATGGCAATCAGCCCAAATTATGATGATAACAAGTAGTTTTAGTCAAATACGTAGTAATTTCATCAATCGGAACGGACCAAGTCACAATCCCCAACAGTGCTCTACCCCACGCTCGCTATCCGGCGTGCAAGTCACCTCAATACAGCACTATGATGTGCAAATCCGGGGTTTCAAACCCTCAGAGTATCATTTACAATTATTACTCACCTCGAACCGGTGAAATCTCTATCTCGCGCCGCCTTTGCCCCTCAAATCGGCCTCCACGCGCGCCGAATCTATCCAAAATCAGAGCGAATACATCACAATATGCTAAGGGAACAATACCCAATCGAAAACAATCGAAAAATAGCAAAAATCTCGAAACTAGCAAAACCTGAGCCCCGGGCCCACTTCTCGAAAAATTATGAAATTCACATCACCGGATTCCTCGTCTCGCCGCGAGTCTATACATATCAAATTTACCAAAATCGGAGTCCATTTGGCCCTTCAAATTCCATTTTTAAATTACCAATTCTCAAGCCCTAGCTTTACCCCCTTTTGATGAATTTCAACCAATTTCCATGATAAATCTATCATAATTTCATGTATTTAGGCCAAGGAACTTACCTCCAATCACACCTAGTCGAAATCCCCCTTCAATTCCGTCCAATAGCTCTCAAGCTCGCTTAAAAATGATGGAAATAACATAAGCTTCGCGGAACAAAAATGAATATAAAAACCCTTCTGCCCAGCTATAATTTCCTTCTATGCGATCGCGGCCCTAGGCTCGCGATCGCGATGAACAAATTCCCAAGACTTCAAAAATGTTCTATGCGAACGCGACAGGGGCTCCGCGATCGCGATGCTTCGCTTTCCAAACCTACGCGAACGCGGCTCACATAGTGCGAACGCGTAGAATAAAAACATGCTGACCCCAGAATCCTCTTATGCGAACGCGCGATGTACTACGCGAACGCGAAGCTTCACCTTCCAGTGCTATGCGAACGCGACTCAAAGGCTGCGATCGCGAAGGCCAATTTCCCCTCTGCAATAACTGCTGAAACCTGCAACTTTTAAGAGCCGGTTGATTAGTTGATCGCGACGTTTATGTGGCTATGTTTGGTTCGTTTGAGGTATGCTGGGCGGATCAGTCCTGGGTTGCCAGAAATTTGAGCCGAGGATGGCACGAGTGAAGGCAAAATTTTGGCAAAGGTTTATGGTGCTTCGTAGATGTGTGAAAGTAAATAGGATGCTTGAGCTTGTTGTTTGGTAAAAGATGCTCGTGCATTGGAGCAGGAAGATGTTTGTTTTGGGATGAGGTCATTTAACCTTGCGGTGTTTAGAGTGCTATGAGGCACGGGTGGTTATGTTCGTTTGATCAGGTGAAATTGCAGTTTGGAAAATAAGAAGTAAATGACTCTCGAAGTAATGGTTTATTATGGTTCAAGATTCTACATGTAACAATCAGGTGTCTTAAGGTTGTGTATGTGGTTTATAGACTGTGTTGTCATTGGAAAAAGGTCAAGACTTGTGATTATTTTTATGTTAAATCATGGGATTTCTATGTATCATATCTGGAAAGGTAAAGGTAACGAATTTTCAGGGGAAATTTTTTTCGGCGGGGCAAGGAAGTTCTTCCGAGAAAAGTATCCCGAAACGTGGTGTATCTGAATATTTGAGGAGAGTATTCAGTGGCTCATGGGTCATAGACAGTTGTGGTCTTATGCTTGGGTCTCGATGTGGTAAACCTGGGTTTGGAGGAACTGTGTGCTACAACAGAGGGGGAATATCAAAGTTGATGATGAATCAGGAAGGGAAATTAGATAGATGGGATAAAGCTTGATTAGACCGAATTGGTATGGTAAGATTATGATAATTTCGTATGTGTTCGAGACAATGAGCCCTTACAGGTATTGTGCAGAAAGCTCTTGAGTTTTGAACAGTTGTTAGCTTGGTTTGGATAGAAGGATTCAGTCCTGGCAGTTTAGGCTTGTGCAAATGGAAATTGAGGAGAGAGTTCTTGTGAGTTTACCGTGGTTTGGAGATGTATATATTTTCTATGGGCATGCGGGAGCAATGGAACTGTTAATTGAATTTTTTTCTTCTAGATGGGATCGATGGAGTTCTTAACTGTTGAGTGGATGTAGATGTCTATGGCTTCGGAAGGGAGATAAAAGGTTTTTCTGCTTTTATTTTTCCCCTTTGGATGGTATGCGATTACGCGGGTATGTGGTGGAGGATAATGAGATTTTGCGTGGTTTTCAAGGTTTCGGTTCAGTTCTGCAAAGGAAGTTCATAAAAAACTCTCAGGCAACGGGTGCCTCAGATAATCAAGGAAAAATGATACTTGCTAATGTGGAAGTGATTCGACGAGAGTATACGTCTCAGAAAAAAAAGTAATGGATTAAACTGATGACTACTTCACGGTAGTTTTTTTTTTTTAGGGCATTTTCTTGTTAGATTCAATTGCCGATATCTGAGTTTGCGTTAATGGCACAGGGGAATTTTAGAAATATCTTCCGTGGAATGAATTGTGGTACTTGATTGTGTGATTATATATTCATACGGCGGAATTTGGGATCAGGTTATGGTGATTCCTGTGCCTATATGGGGTTTGGAGACTGGAGTTCTCAGGTACCAGGACTATGTAGTGGTTGTGTGATCGTGTGTCGTATGGCACCGTTTAGCGGCTTTGGATTTGGAGGCCCCGACAGTGATCTTTCTTTGCTTGCGTATTATTAGATTTTTGGATATATATTTGGGGTGTTAGACTGGTTGTCTCAATGTTGGTTATTCTAGACTATTGTTGCTATGCGGCTATGCCGGCGAAAATGTCACAGTTGCGTGCGAGTAGGACATGAGTGCCCGAATGCATCGGATTTTGTTTCTAGCAGAGTGGTTGATTATTTCCAAAGACCAGCGGTACGACTGGGAATGATGCTTTTCTTAATTGGGCTTCGTTGAGGATGTCAATGCAGAGGTTTCTACCATGATTCAGTTTCCGGTATTGAGGACTCTTTCGATGCATTTCTTGTGGCCGGGATGTCGCCGAGGCGAGATTTGGATTTGTATTGATAAGTTTGGTGCGGGGCACGGTATCGTTACGGCTTCGCAGGGTTTTGTAGTGGAGAGAGCAGCTTCAGGACTTCTTGGTATTGAGTTCGTTCGGCAGGCGATTGTGGCCTACGTATTTAGCTTGAGTTAGCTTGATGGCCCCGAGTTTTGTATATGTTGAGGGGTAGGTCTGATTTCGATCGTTATTAGAACTTGTAGTGATCTCGGGGATATCTATGGAGTTGCTTTTTCGGTGTTGCGAGACGTTGTGGATTGTTGGATATGGGCACATGTGGTGCGAGTCTATTGAGGATTTATAGAGAAAGTCTGAGCGGGAAGAGTTTGATTGAGTGTTGCTCGGTAAATGGAGTATTGGTTTGACCTTTCGGGGTAGATTCAGGTATTCTATTTCTATGATGTGAGACGGGGTCTCAACCTTTGTGTTAATGGTACTGATGAGCTTGAGGTACAACTCTTTCGTTGAGTCATTTGTCATGATTTGAGTATGTTCAGACCGTTTCTTATTGGTGCGTGTATTATGCAAGTTGTGGCTTAGGCCTGTATTGAGGTGTCATATCACTAGAGTGGTGTGTTGGATTCGAGGTGATCGTTGGAGTCATTAATGGATACGAACAGATTTGGTTTCAGCTTGTTAGAAGGATAATATCGAGGTTCGGCCCCGGAAATCTGTTGTGGTATTAGTCAAAGGGAAGTGGCTTCATGAATGGTTGATCTGAAAATGGTTACGGTTATCGCGTGTTTCATTTGTCGTTGGCAGTATATGAAAGTGTTGGAATAAGACTTTGGTTAATAAGAGGTTTTCTACCGGTATTTGGTTATTGCGGGCAACTGCTGTGAATAGAGGCTATCGTTTCGAGTGTTTGGATTATGTGGTACATCAGATGGTCTCACCTGAGGTTGCAGGTATGGGTTATTACAGCTGGTTCGGGTTTATTCTGAATATAGACGTGAGGTTCTGATCTTGTGTATGGGTTCGAAAAGTGCAATGTGGTTCTACGGTTTATGGTCTAGATGGATGGTGAGATTTCAGCTATGTTGTATTATCAGATCTATGCGAGGTAGGGTGACGTGGGTCACCCCGGGTGTATGCTTGGTAAGGTCATTCAGCTATTGGTTGGCTTCTAGTACAACTCTGGGTACGCTCGAGGACGAGCGTTTGTTTAAGTTGGGAGGGAATGTGACGACCCGACCCGTCGTCATGTGAGGTTACCGCCCCGTTTTCCCCATTTTCGGTTTCCTTATGTGTTATTATCGAGTCTTGTGTGAATGAGTTGATTTTGATTGATTCTGGATGGAAATGAGACACTTAGTCTCTTCAAGGAAGGTTTGTTTTGGAAAAGCCTCAATGTTGACTATTGAGTTAGAGGGCTCGGATGTGATTTTCGGTGATTCAGTTAGCTTCGGGGGATGATTTGTGACTTAGAAGTGTGATCGGAATTGTGATTTTGGAAGTCCGGTGTAGAATTAGGCTTGAATTGGCGAAGTTAGTATTTTTGGCTAATTCCGTTGATGGGTGAGATTTTGATTCGAGGGTCGGAATGGAATACCGAGAGTTGCTGTAGCTTCGTTAGGTGATTTTGGATATGTGTGCAAAAATTCAGATAATTTGGACACTCGTTTTGTCGGATTTTTTATTGAATGCGTGTTTCAGAAAGTTTTTTGAAGAACTTAGGCTTGAATGCCGATGTGATTTGATGGTTTTAGCGTTATTTGATATGTTTGATGATTGGAACAAGTTTGAATGATGTTTTAGGATGTGTTGGTGCTTTTGGTTGAGGTCCCGGGGCCTCAGGATGATTTTGGATGGTCAATCGGACCAAGTTT
>NW_017677908.1:0-26115 GCF_001879085.1 Nicotiana attenuata
GGGTTGATATGTGGGATAGGGAGATGATTAGTAAGCGGGTGATGGAATTTGGTAAGAAGGCGGAGGTGCTTGGTAGTTGGGAATAGGCTGGTATGTGAGAGGGGGTACCGGGTAGGCTTGGTATTTTATTGGGGACTTGGTTCGCTGTGCAACCATCTCGGCACTCACGTCCTTTTTCTTGGACGCGCCACCAGATTGTAGGGCTTTGTTGGTAGCCTGTAGTGCTTCAAAATTAGTGACCATTCCGCTCTTAATGCCCTCCTCAATCCTTTCTCCTAGCTTGATAATATCGGAGAATTTCTGGCCCGCTATCAATATTAACCTCTCATAGTACTGCGGATCTTGAGCTCGGACGAAAAATCGGTTCATCTATTCTTCCTCTAAGGCCGGCCTGACCTTAGCAGCCTCGGATCTCCATCGAGTAGCATATCGCGGAATGTGTCAGTGGGTTTCTTTTTCAGATTCTGGATGTAGAAAATATCTGGTGCATTTTCTGTATTGAACCTGAACCTGTCCATGAAATCGGACGCCATTCCAACCCAGCTCGTCCACTTCTTGGGATCTTGGCTAATGTACCAAGATAGCGCATCGCCTTTCAAACTTCTCATGAAGAGTTTCATGCGAATCTTTTCGTCTCTTCCTACACCGACCAGTTTATCACAATATGTCCTCAGATGTTGTACCCCTCGGGAAGTTCAACGTCTGGCTGGATGCAAAGATCCTCATAATTCAGCCCTTCAATGTCTTTGTTTCCTTCAACGCCCTGTACTCGACTAGTCAATTTCTTGAGCTCGGTAGCCAGGTTCTTGATGAGAGAATCTTTGTCATCAGATTCTGGTGTGTTTGTAATGGGTTGAGTGTATTGTGGCATGGTTTCCACATATATGGGAGTGTGGCGGGGATGATCATTTGATGGTTCAGGGATGAGGAGTGGAGTGTTGTTGAGATGTGTGTTGCAATGAGTAGCGGGCTGTTTATGTGGCTTTGGGATGTTCTGTGGAGGTATGGGTGTTGAGTATTGGGAAAGTTGATTTCTGGAGTAGTGAGGGAGAATGACAGACTTGCCAAGTTCCGAACTTGGTCTAGTTCTTCTTGAAATTTCAGTAGCTTCTGTTCAAGCTGCGCGGCACTTTCTTTGGATACCTGAACACCCTGAGGAACCTCTACCCTTTCAGCTGAGTCGTCCTTTCTGATGTTGTCCATTTTCGCTTTGTTCTTGCTTTTGATAGGACTTGGAGGAGGAGGAGGTGGAGGGCCCTTAGATCTTGTGGAGTAGGATGATGATGCCAGAATGCACGAACTAACCTTTTAGGGAGGGGAATAAAATAAAAGTAAAAACAACAAAAAGGTAACAAGTTAGTACGGATTCTGTGAAAAATATTGCAATATTTAAACACATAGTACAAGAATATAAATCGTGTCCTAAATTGGGTGCCTCGTTGTGCCCGAGGTAGGCCTAGCGACAAGTTGATTTGGAGAACTTATAATGGTAAATGCCTCATTTTATTAATAAAAATAAGACGAATCCCAAAACGACACTAAAATTTAATAAAGTAAAATATCACTAATGGCCGTTGGCCTTATTACATTTAAAAGCAAAAGAAAAGACTCCTAACTACTTGGTCCAAGAAGGACCTTCCGCAGGTTGAATGCTCTCGTTGATCAAATCCTCCAGCTCGCGTAGGTTCACCAGTAAAAATGCCTTTGCCAGGCGTTCTCCTTCGTTTCCCTCCGCTTTCTGGCAATCAGTGACTCTTTTCCTCACTTTTCCTTCCAACTCCAGCAGACTGTATTCCGGATATTCCAGCTTCTTACTAGCCTTGGCGACCCTCTCTTTCCATTCATTGATTTGGTCACTTGATGGGAGATTCCTCCACCAGGTTAGCAAGAGTAAGGGTATACTGACCATACCGAAGTCGGGGACCTTGTTCTCCATTTTCTACAAAACAAAAGGGTTAAGACCATACCCCCACCGGACTCGACTATTTAAACCAATAATTAGCATAAACAGCATTTAGTTCTCCAAATAAATGCACAGAATATGGTGGTGTCCGTTTGGGTTCCAGGGGAACCCAGTGGACTTTGGATAAGGCTATCTTAAAGAGTCATTATGTGGACAACATAACTGACTCGACTAGGTTTGACAGTGATGCATGAACAGTTAAACATCATAAGGTTTCAATGGGCTGCTAGACCGGTACCCTTGAGCGGACAACTCAAGAGGGAAAGGCACGGAACCGTCGATTGCACCGCTGATCGACTAGTTTTACCACAAATACGCCTTTGCCAAAATTTAGGGGGTAATAATATTGGAAGAGCGCAACCACTCATCAAGCGTTGCTATGGTATTTGTTTGGCACGAGTGGAATATGATGTTGAAAAAATGCAATCAAAAAATGAAACAAATTGCCACGTATTTTCACGTTCATAATTATTACAATAATTGCTCGAAAATTACAACGGTATTGAAGAAAAACAGTAAATGAAAGCGTTAAAGAAAAAAAAGGAAACAAAAAGACAAGTCAGTTTCGAATAAAGGTATTAAACAAAGCAACAAAGAAAGCAGTAAAGTCACATATAACATGAAGTGGTAAAAGCCTAAAGAATCCCCAGCAGAGTCGCCATGCTGTCGACGGCCCTTTTTCTCGCGAAATCGGGTTTACGACATTTGGGAAGACAACTCTATTCCCGTTTGGGAATTGGGTTTTTGGATTTGAAGAGTCGCCACCTAATGATTAAGTGCATTAGGACACTAAGGGTTTTTGAGTTGGAAAACCAGAGTTCGGGTAAGGGCTAGAAATTATCTCGAGGGGAAGGTGTTAGGCACCCCTCAAGATCCACTAGTGTGGTTCCCGGCCATGCTATGTTGTGACTTTAATGCAAATAGATACACAAATGATTTTACACATAAGGGTTGCAAATAGATACGTGACAAGTATGTGGGATCAAGGTCTAGATGATCTACAATTTGTTTAAAGAGGGGACTAAACGCAGAAATTAATCAATACATTGAATAAACTTAAAAGAAAAATTTGGAAGAAAAGGAATAATGCAGTAAAATTAAGGAGGAGTTTTGAGTAGTTGAAAAGACAGGATTTTATTGATATTAAACAAAGTTGTATAAGGAAAGGGGTCCTAGGTTTATAAATCACATGGATCATCCACACAACACCCGTAATCAATCGTACGCGTAGTGTTATCGTGTGATCATCATCTCCATGTCTACCCTTCCCATCCCGTTAAGGTATTAAGCGCGAAATAGTCTCGTTTACTTATTGCATGCTATTACCCGTCCCACCTATCAGTCCTGGAGGCTTTTAGGACTACTAATCCTAAAGGGAGGAAGCTTGGCNNTAAATGGCGATATTTCAGCCGACGGGAATTTAATAAAGTTGGACGGTGTTTTAGCCGATGTAGAAAATGAAATGGCGATATTTCAGCCGACAGGAATTTAATAAGTAAGCGGTGTTTCAGCCGATGTAGATGGAGGTAGAGCTTAACCTCGGAAGGCAGAATGGTAGCCTTATGCAATGCAGGAAAAAAATGCAGATGGAGATAGTGCTTAGTGTCGGAAGGCAGAAAAGTAGCCTTATGCAATGCACAAATGCAGATGGAGACAGTGCTTAGTCTCGGAAGGCAGAAAGGTAGCCTTATGCAATGCAAAAATGCAGATGGAGACAGTGCTTAGTCTCGGAAGGCAGAAAGGTAGCCTTATGCAATGCAGAGAAAAATACAGATGGAGACAGTGCTTAGTCTTGGAAGGCAGAAAGGTAGCCTTATGCAATGCAAGGAAATGCAGGATGGAGACAGTGCTTAGTCTCGGAAGGCAGAAAGGTAGCCTTATGCAATGCAAGGAAATGCAGGATGGAGACAGTGCTTAGTCTCGGAAGGCAGAAAGGTAGCCTTATGCAATGCAAAAAAGCAGATGGAGACAGTGCTTCGTCTCGGAAGGCAGAAAGGTAGCCTTATGCAATGCAGAGAAAAATGCAGATGGAGACAGTGCTTAGTCTCGGAAGGCAGAAAGGTAGCCTTATGCAGTGTGCGAAAATAGAGGTGAAGAGTGGCAAAATTTCTTAGCTAAGAGACGATAGCTGCTAGTTGATTATCACTGTGGCTGCTGGGGATGTTGCGTGCGAGTAGCACTTGAAAATAGGTGATGGTTCTGGGAGTTGTATTCCTGAAAAGTATGAGTTTGTAATCGTATCTCATGATTTTATGTCTTGGGGTGCCTGCATTCAAAAAAAATCGTGAGTTTTGTAAAGGGGGAAGGTTAGTTTGTCCTCCCGTGGACTTCGCTTGTCCTATTCGGCTCTTGCTTTCATTGGGGGTAGCGTCGCTAAACAAAGCAATTCTGATAGTAGCTATGCATGATTTAGTAAAGAATATGATGTAACTACACAATTTTAAAATGATTTTCTTTTAGATGAACCGACGACTGCGACGCGGTTCAAGACATTGCAACCTCCCTTTTCAGAATTTTGAGGGTCCTCCTCAAAATTCTGCCCCAGTTTACTGGTCTGATGTTTCCGACGGCTGCGCGCGATGACCGGCTGAAATCCAACTTCGGAATTTTGAGGGTCCTCCTCAAAATTCTGCCCCAGTTTCCAATATCGGGGGAAAATGAAGATTTTATTGAATTGTGACCGAACCCATAAGGCTGCCTACGTATCCCCTCTTAAACGGGAATCAGGTCAGACGTAGTTCAAATTACATCATAAAGAAAATCATAAGTGCTACACATAGTATCGCTTGACTGCATCTGAATTGATCGGCTTCGGCCAAACTTCTCCGTCCATCTATATCTGATAATATCCGGCAAAACAATCGACAAATGACTGCAGCTCGTGCTTGGCGCAGTTGTCAATCAGGATGTGTATGTTTGGCAGTGGGAAGTCGTCTTTCGGACTGGCCCGGTTGAGGTCCCGGTAGTCGACACAGATTCTGACCTTCCCGTCCTTCTTTGGTACTGGCACGATGTTGGCTAACCATGTCGGGTACTCCACTACCCTGAGGACCTTGGCTTTGACTTGTTTGGTAACTTCTTCCTTGATTTTCAAACTCATGTCTGGCTTGAACTTTCTGAGCTTTTGCTTTACCGGCGGATATGTCATATCTGTTGGCAGTTTGTGAGCTACAATGGATGTACTGAGACCGGTCATATCGTCATACGACCAGGAAAATATGTCCTCATATTCTTTTAAGAACTCCGTGTACTCTTCCTTTTCTGACGGTGACAGGTGAACACTGATGCGCGTTTCCTTGACATTCTCAGTATCCCCCAAGTTGACGACCTCAGTCTCGTCCAGGTTAGACTTAGGTCTATTCTCAAATTCCTCAACCTCTCTAATGACCTCTTCTGGTATTTCATCTTCTTCTGAGTCTATGTCCGTTTGTTGCCTTACCTCGTCGCATCTCACATTCGTCGGTTCATCAAGACAAGTAATAGTAATGATGTGTAAAGTAAAGTAGATGGCAGAGAAAAGAAATAATAAGAGCGAGATTTATATAAGAAACTGAAATGCTTTGATAAAACGTCAAAATTGTTTTGAACATCGGAGCTCTTTTCAAAATTTAGAGATAATACTGAAAGGAAATCAACTAATGAAAAAGTAAAAGACAATGCATAATGCTTTGTTCAGCCTTGCTACCCCGAAGCCCTCCGGGCCTTAGTGATTCTGACGGACCAATTGTTGAGGCGCCCTCCTCGGTTCACCGCCTGTATGGAAGGGCCTTCCTCCCCTTCCTCCTCGAGAATGACGTGACAGTCCATATTGTCATCTTCCAAAAATAGGTTCTCCATTGCTGCCAATGTTTCATCTTCCTCTGACCCATACACGATGTCGGCTGGCTGGAAAGTTTGTTCCAGGCAGGGTATCGGGTGCTCCAGCGGATAGTAAGGGCCGCGCCAGGGTGGCGACCAGTTCTTGAACTCTTTCCAAGTGTATCCATACCCTAAGCGGATAGTAAGGGCCGCGCCAGAGTGTAAGCTTTTAGAAGAGAGTTGTGATGATTAAAAATCGTGTGTGTGTTTAAAAATTGTGTCATGTATTTATAATGCAGAAGAGAAGCAGAAATAGGTAAGAAAATAGTTTGAAAATCAATCACACAAGGTTTCCCTTTAATTAAGGGATTCTGATTTCAAACGGGCAAGGTAAATAAGGAAAGGAGTTAATTAAACACTTTTCAAAGTAATGCAAGAAGGGTAAATACATAATAGTTATTTAAGGAAAGGCTTTTGACAGTACACGGTCATGCAAATTAAGGAAAGGAAATCAGTTGACAGCCAAGCAATCAAGGGTCGAAATTTTATGTGAATGAACCAAGTCAGAAAAAGGTGAAGGGAGGCTTCACTTAAGAAGAATCAGTAGCAATCAATTAACCCCAAGAAAAGGATTTTGATTCGAACACAAATTGGAAAACCATTTGAAGAAAGATGTTAACACATATAAAAGGGGTTGTCATGCTAATCAGAATAGTTCATACACAAAAGGATTCAAACTTATTATATGGATCCAGAGTGAATTTGAGAGAGTCTAGGAGGCTCAGATGTGCCGGAGCCAGGCCGGAGATGGCCAGGAACCTCAAGTCGGCGGAGGTCTGGGTGGAGACATTTGAGGTCTAGCCTCGAACCTTCGAGTACCAAGCACATAGGAGCGATAAGAGGTGAGCATAGATCATCCATGGCCTGAGAGGCCATCGGTTCTGGTGAGTTAGAGGTCGAAAATGGGGGGAAGGAATTAGGGTTTCAAGAACACTCGAGAGAGTTTGAGAGGGGGAGGGTGTTCAGGGGCGGCTACTGAAATGAAAATGAGGGAATTAGGGTTAGTCATTAGGTTTAATTAAGGAAGGGCGAATTGAGGTCGTTGATCTCAAAGATCAACGGTTCAGATCAAAGGGGGCTTGGGTCGGGCTGGTTTAAACGGGTTATTGGGCCATTTGGGTTTAATTAAAAATCTGATGGGGATGGGGCTAAATTGGCTATAATTGAAATAATAAGGGCTGTTTGTTAAATAGCCAATTTTCCCCTTTTATTATTTTATAAAAATAGTAAGAAATGATTTAAAAATAAATTACAGGTACTGAACTAATTAATAACATATAAATATTAATGTAAAAATACTAAAAGTGATTCTATGATTATGAAATGCTGTTAATTGTAAAATAGGCCATAATTGCAATTGTATGCAATTTAGCTAAAAAAAAATACCAAACAAATGTATAAAAATACGCAAAAATTACTTTAATTATATCTTGGTGTAAATATGAGAATGAAATAAATTATTCACCAAAAATGCTAGTTTGGGAAAAATTATCGAATTTTGTACTATTAAAATAGACAACAAATTGATTTTAAGATCTTTAAAAAAAATAAGGAAAAAATACCAAAACTCTTGGGCATGCTTATATATGCATGTACATACTATTTTGAGAATATTTTGAGTATATATAAATACATAGGGAAAAATTGGGTATCAACAAGCGCTCGCCTTTTTTGATGTGAAGCGACAATTTATACAAAAAATAAAATAGTAAATTTGCACACACACACAAACACACACACATACTCTCTCTCTCTCTCTCTCACACACACACACACACACACATATATATATATATACACTCAATAGATAGTCATAGTAGATTCATAATAAACTAAAACAAGCAACATCTATTCTTCTTCAAGATTTTCAAATTCTTGAACTTCAAAAATGTTAACATTATATTGGCTATCGTCTTCTTCATACTCGGAGTCTTCATCAATTAGGGACCAACTTGAACTTGTAGCTGCTTACTTTTCCTTGTTATTTGAACTTGAAGAACTCCCTTTAAGACCATAGATATTCTCCTGGACTCCAACCGCCATAGAAATAGTACCCCAATCGAGATCATCTCCTACATACACTTGTTCATTTTCATGATTTTGGGGGGCTCTAGTTAATCATTTATTTGACTCGACAATGTTATCCAACAAAATTGGATCAATGGTATCACGAGCGTCAAGACAACGCTTCAATGTTCTATTGTATTTAATATACACTGGATCATTGAGACGCGATAGCTTAAGCCTATTCCTTTTCTTGGAGTGAGTTTGTGCATAAGTTGTAAAGAGTAATTAACAGATACTAATAATAATACAATACAAAATATATTAATATAATAAATCTACTTCTTATATGATCAAATACGCTCCAATTTCTCTCACATCTAGATGCACTACAAGTTAATCTTAATACTTTGTTGTCAAACTTTTCCAAGTTTGGAGTTTGATGACCAAATAGCATCCACCATTCAACTATAGAATTTTTTTTAAATTAATAAGTATAAATAAATCATAAATTAAATTAAAGCTATAAGGATATATACTAAAGTTAGTTACCTGGTGACCTTATGTCTCTGGCTCTAATAGCCACATCTAAACCAAATAAGCCATCTTCTTGTGTGTACTTACCAAACTCCTCCCTGATTTGATCTGCCATCGTTGCATCGAGGATCAACTTCTCAATATACTTGTTGTATTATAATGATACGATCGATCGTTTTGAGCGTTTGCACTCCTTTCGGGGGTTTGAGGTCATGAGTAGCTTCATATGATGTATTATAACTTGTGTGCATCGTCGGTTTTGGTTTTTTAGTGGTTCGTGGTTTGATTTGGAAGTATGATTCTCAATTCAAAAGCTTAAGTTTGAAGAGTTGACTAAGTCTGACTTTTGTATATTTGTCCTCAGATTGGAGTTTTGATGGTTCCGTTAGGTTGGATGGTGATTTGGACTTGGTTGTATGCCCGAATTTGCATTTGGATGTTTATAGAAGGTTTCAGTATTATTTGGCGAAAGTTGGCAATTTAAAAGTTTGAAAGGTTCATAAATTTGGCCGGGAGTTGACTTCAATGTTATCGGATTCAAATTGTAGTTCTGGGAGTTGGAATAAGTTCGTTATGTCATTTGGGACTTGCGCACAAAATTTGAGGTCATCTCGAGTTGATTTATATGGTTCAACACAGATTTCGTAAGTTGAAAGTTCATTAAGTTTGATTTGAAGTGCGATTTGTTGTTTTGATGTTGTTATGTGTAATTTGAGGCCTCTAGTAAGTCCGCATTATGTTTTTGAACTAGTTGGTATGATCAAATGGGGTTTCGAGGGCTTGGACCATGTTGGTATTACTGAGATTTTGAGTTTTGGTGTGAGCGCACATGCAGTTACATGTGCGAAGGTGCGGAGCCACGAAAACGGTAGAGGAGGCGCATATGCGGAAGTAGTGGTTTGTGAGAAAAGTCCGCAAATACGGAATACTGGATGCATAAGCGAGTCTAAAGATGCAGACATTTATATCGCAAAAGCGCTAATGGACTGGAGGGCGAGAAGCTGTAGGTGCGGGGATCTGGGCACATCTGCGCATCCGTAGGAGCGGTCCCTTGAGCATAGAAGCGCGACCACAGAAGATTATTTATTGTTGTAAAAGCGACATGTGCTGGGTTGAAATGTTTTCGCAGAAATGAGATATAGGGTCGCACGTGCGATTCCGCAAAAGCGGGCAAGTGGGTTACATGTGCAATTTACCTGGGCTGATCTTTCTATATATGTCGAGGGTTTGGTTATTTCATTACATTTTGGGATCTAGAGCTCGGTTTTGGGGGATTTTTGAGAAGATTTTCACCACATGGATTGGGGTAAGTATCTTGACTCGTTTTTGATTATATAACATGATTCCATATTCGATTTTTGGCATTAGATTAATGATTTCAAATGAGAAATTGGAGGGTTTTGCCTAAACTTTCCTAAACTGGATTATTGAGTTTTGAACATTGATTAAGAATTGAATTTGAGTGAAATTAGTATGATTGGACTCGTGATTGAATGGGTTATCGCAATTTGTGAGTTTTGTTGGGTTCCGAGGTGCGGGCTCGTGTTGACTTTTTGGCCGACTCATATAGGATCTGATTGGAGTTAGGACAACTGCTATATTTTTTACTTGTTCTGAAATATAGTCACTTTTTCTTAAAAGGTTGTTGAGCTCGGGAAGAGATGATTTTTACGGAATTTTCATCTACTTCATTGGTGTAGGTAAACCTAACTCGAATTTATGATTATAACATGAAGCTATCATTGATTTTAGCTCTAAATCAAGAAATCTTAAAGAAGAAAAGAAGGTTTTGGCTTAGCAAAACGAAAGTGCATATTGGGGGGTTTTCGGCAAAACTTTTCTAAAGTGAATAATTGGATTATGAATATTGATTCGGAGTCGGATTTGGATAAAACTTGTATGGTTGAAATCGTATTCGAATGAGTTGTCAGTATTTGTGAGTTTTACCGAGTTCCGAGGTGCGCGCCCGGGTTGAGTTTTTGGTTGACTTTGATTATTATTAAAGATTCATTCTTTATCATTTGAGTTTGTAGTCTATGGCATTATTTAAGAATTTTGAGTTACTTTTGACTAGTTTTGAGCCGTTCGGATGTCGATTCGCACGGGATGGCATTTTATAGAGTATTAATTTGGCTTGTTCGAGTTAAGTAACATATCTAAACTTGGATTTGAGGATAATTATCCCTTAGAACTATGATATTTGAGACGTCTTGGGGGTGATACACATGCTAGGTGACGGGCGTGTGCGCATGCACCAAGTTATTTATGATCCAAGTAGTTTTTAGGCTATTATATGCCTTATTTTGCTATCATTATTCTTTGATAACATTTTTAATCTATATGTATGACTGTGTGAGTTATTATTAATGCTAGAAATCATGTCTAGGCTATCTGTTTAATTTTTTGAGTCATGATATGGCTATTTTGTCGTGTTGAGCTACTTGCCTTAGTCGTAGTCATACTGTTGAATCATGACAGTTATATCTGCATGTTATATCTCTGTATCTGTGCACTTTTGATATGTTTTCTCATATCTTATTGGTACCCTTTTACGTGACACGTTTTGAGCTAAATTTGTGGCACATTATGATATCTGTGTTGTAAAATTGAATTATGTTTCTGTGAGATGTTTGCATATGAAGACTTGAGTGGATTGATGACTGATGTGAGACATAGAGCCGTGGTGATTGATAGTGAGGTAATGCTTGCGTCGAGGCCCCGTATTGGGCTGAGTGTTATTGATATTGAGGCGACGCATAAGCCATGCCCCACATTGGGATAAGTGGTATTGTTTAAGGGGCGACGCGTGCACCAGGGCCCATGCTAGCTATGTGGTATTGATTATTGATTATCACTTAGGCAAAGATCTGCCCCTTAGGAGTCTGGTATTACAGTGGTGAGGGGCATTTGTTCTAGGAACATGTACAGTGCTAAGTGTGATTGTGTGTGTGTGTGTGTGTGATAGTGAAGAGCATTTGTTCCAGGCAGCGTGAGCGTGCTGAGTGTGCGTATACTCGATGACTTCGCTTTGATGTTATTGACTTGACACGTATATCTGACATGTAGGCATTAAGATGTATTTTTCTCATGCAAGATGGTAAAATGATGTTATTGAATTGACATATATATATTTGGCATGTAGGCATAGAGATGTATTTTTCTTATGATGGTTGGAAAAGGAAATGTTTTACCTGTTGTTGTTAAGTTGGAAATCACAGTTCTCTTGGTAAATTTATGTTTTTGTTACTTCGGTTGCAGTACTAGGGGCTTTAACTGTTAAATTTGAAAAGCATGTCTAATTTTCCGTAATTTTAGACGAGCTGAACATGATATCTCTCGAGTTGTTCTCTTTTACTGTCATCATTATATCATGTGTCGTTATTGATTATTGGTGTTGGACACTGACCTGCTTCTGAGCTCATAACTGCTTTCAGCTTGAGGTTAGGTTTGTTAATCATTGGGTACATGTGGTCGGTTGTACTCATATTGCACTTCTGCACCTTGCGTTCAAATCTTGGCAATGATGTTGTTGTGTATGATGGGAGCTGACATTGAAGATGTACATGCTTTTCGGATACAACTATCACTTGTCCTTGGTAGTTTTAGATTTGTATTCTATTTATGTACATTCCAAACAGATTTGTATTAATTTTCATACTTGTCGCGCCCCCTTTTTCCTCGCGAAGTCCGGGTTTCGACATTTTGGGCCAACTCCTTTTCTTTTGGAATTGGGTAAGAGATTTGAAGAGTCGCCACCTAACGGATTAAGGTGCGTTAGGGCACCTAGAACAATTAACTCCTGAAACTAGTTTACATTACTAGAGATTGGATAAGCGCTCGAAAGTACCTTGAGGGGAAGGCGTTAGGCACCCCTCGAGGTCCACAACGGTGGGTCCCGGCCAAACTCAATTTAAGCGAATTAGTCTTTAAGGAAGTAAAGCCGTCTAAACAAATAGAGATTATTTTAAAACGGGAATTAAAGAGGTCCTAAGTTTAGTATCCTATAGGATCACTTCCATGCAATACTCGATAACCTTCCCCAAATTGAGGTGTTACGCGTAGCATTAGCGCACATGTAATCATCTCCTTTACTACCCAATTACCCTCCCCTTTTCAATTATTACCTAAGCATTCTAATAACATCCATTGCGTACCTTGTGCGTGCACTACCTGTCCCTTACCTTTAGCCTTGGAGGTGTTTAGGACCTCTATTCAAGGCGGTTCTAGACTCACCTATGTTGTTTAAAAGGAGAAAACTAATCGACAAACAAAAGTCAAGTAGGACTGTCACATAAGGAGCAATTAAGTGGCACTAGAAAATGAGCCTATGGCAACAGCCGGAAAACCGTTGCAACAGACAGGTGAACCGTTGCCATAGAGTTATTGGAACGGTTTGGCGACCGTTACATACGCTGCGTGCCAATAGATCTAGAGTAACGGTTGTTGCAACGATTATCTAAACCGTTGCTGGAGGGCAATCTATCGCAATGGTTTTTCCTCTGCCTGAAGCAACGAGTATTTCTTTCCAGTTGCAACGGTTAAAAACCGTTACCATAGCGTTTACAGCAACGGTTGGAAGCCGTTACCATACAATTTATTGCAACGGTTATGTAAGCTATTGCAATGTTTATTTACTGATATCCTAACGGTTTTATTACGCTACTGTAATGGTTTTATTTCTTTGGCAACGTTTTAACTACCTATTGTATCAGTTTTTCGCACATTTTGGAACGATTTGTAAGACCTATTGGAACGGTTTGCAAGACCTATTGGAACGATTCTAACTACCTATTGTATCAATTTGTCGCACATTTTGGAACGATTTGTAAGACCTATTGGAATGGTTTGCTAGACCTATTGGAACGGTTCTATTAGGCTATTATACCCTGGTTGTGAATGAATATTTTTTATATATATATATAATAATTTGTAATAACCTGGAATTTATATAAATAAAAAGATAAAATACTTCATAATCTATATTATCTCCATAAAACTAAAATGTTTTAACCCAATCACATAAGTCTTACATTTCATCATCAAGAGTTAGAGTAAGTTTCAAATGTTGATAACAAAAGATTCCTAGAACATGGACAACAGTTTAAAATTCTTAAGTAAGGTCTAGATCTTCACAATCTCCATCTTCCCTTTCTTCAATTGATCCACCTACAAAAGAGGATAAATAAAGTCATTATCCTTCAATGGTTTATCATTATAAGAATGGGTATGGTCCATAAATAATGCATAAAGCACAAAGTTGAACAACTAAAGCAAGGAAATCAAGCGAAGAAAGATATATTGGGAACTTTGTACAACAAATTAATCATTCTACTATTGTTTCAGATATATGATAGGACTATTTTCTTACAGAACCAATCAAGTGGATTTCTTTATCAAAGTTCAGTAACAAATTACACAAAATAACATTAAGATTCTCAAAGACAAGGAAAAAAAGAAGACAAAATGCATAAAAGTCCTAGTCTAAAATGCAAATGAGTCTTAATATAACACAGGAACAATAAGAAGTCAACAAATGTGCATAATATAACAACTTTGATATTCTTCCATGACAGAGAAATCCATCTTGAGCTTCATGGCCCCTCCTGCCACANAAAGCTTTCATGGTTCAAGTTTTTATAAAAAAGNGAAAAAAAAAAAAAGAGTTAGTTTTACTCCATTCCCAAATCGACCGAACTACGCTGGTTTGATTCTCACTGGATGTGAGATACATAGGCAACCCTCATCGGGTCCAACCACCTTTTGCAAAAAATAGCCAAAAAATGTCAAAATTTTTAATTCTTGTCATAAATAAGTCGGGTGATGCCATTCTTGTCTAAAATAAGCCGAAATGTCCCTAAAAGGGCGCCGGAAGGCCGTTTTTGCAAGAACAGGCACCCTGAGTCATTTTAAATGGTTTGCAAAACCAAGTCCGTATCTGCAAAACCAAGTCCTTGTTTCTCTAGATAAAGAAAAGTTTGCAAAAATAGCCCTTTTTCCTTTTAGGTCAGAATAAGTCATTAAAATACTCCTTAGCTGTCTTTTTTTCGTAAATAAAAATAAAGAAAAATATAAATTTTTAAAAAATTGAGCCCGAAAATATTTTTGAAAATATTTTTACTTCTAAAAATTCCCAAAGTTCCAATAAAAAAAAAGAAATTCTTAGAAATCTTTCTTTCAAAAATTCAAAAGAAAAATCAAAATCAAAATATTTCCCTTTTCCTTCTAAAGCTTTTCTTTCAAAATTTCAAAAAAAAGAGTTAGCTTATTTACCTTATTTGCAAGAACTACGCTTGGTCTGATTCATGCTGGGTCATGATACGTAGGTAATCTCCATAGGATTCGACCGTAACCCTAAGAAAAAAAAAAGAGAGAAAAGAAAGAAAAAAGAAGAAGAAAACACGAGGGAAGGAAAAACAAGAGAGGAAAAGAAACGCAAAAGAGAAAATAAGGAATCGAGAGAAACCATGGCAAAAGAAAAGGGAAAAGCAGGAAAAATAAAAGCAAGGAAAACAAAGAGTAGAAATTAGGAGAAGAGAAAATAGAACAAGAAAAGTCGGGATGACGCATGCAACCAGTGCAAACATGTAGACATCCGTTTAACTGTATACGTGCATCACACCCCAATGTGCGATTACCTATATGTTACTTGTCTCAAACTAACCGTGTGTTGCTTCAAATTCCAGCTTAGCTTTAGAAACGGTGGTTGGTTGTGGTAAGATGGCATCGCATGAATACTTCACCAGATCAAAAGAAAGTGTGGAAATGTCTACAGAAATGACTTTGCCCGCAGTTCCCATCTCTGAGGACAGCCCCATCTCGGGGATCCCGGCATCTGAGTCTGTCACAGCTGAAGAGAACCGAATACTACGTCTCCGACTCATGGAGATGTGGGACGCCTGGACCAATGGAAAGGAGCCTCCAAGCGCCATCCCTGGATTTCCTGAACTATTCCCTAGATCTGGGGGTACCTCCAATATCCCTATCAGCCACCCTCATACTCCTTTGGGACAGCCTACCATGACCGCTCATTTCGTCGGAACACCTTCTGAGGTCCGCCCCCAGGTGTTCCCAGCAGGAGCAGCTCCTAACATCTTCACTGCTCCACCATGCTTTGCTACCACACAACCTTCACTGCCAAGGCCTGCCTTTGATCCCTCAGCGTTCACCTTCCTAAACCCTGTCTTCCCGGTGGATCCTCCTCAATATCCCACATATAATTACTCTCAGCCGCCACCATACGAGCTTACACCAGGGCAGGACAAAACCCCCAAAGACCTAGAGCAGGATAAGATGGCGAAGAGAATGAGAAGTCTCGAGCAGAGCTTGAAAAACATGCAAGGATTGAGCGGGCAAAAGAGTGTCTCCTATACAGACCTATGTATGTTCCCACATGTACATTTTCCGTCAGGGTTCAAAACAACAAAATTTGAGAAGTATGACGGACACGGTGACCCCATTGCTCACCTGAAGAAGTATTGCAATCAGTTACGGGGAGCTGGTGGCAAAGAAGAATTGTTGATGGCATATTTCGGGGAAAGCTTAATTGGCATCGCTTCAGAGTGGTATATGGACCAAGATGTCTCGCGTTGGCATATTTGGGATGATCTGGCCCGACACTTTGTTCGACAATTTCAGTACAACATAGACATCGCGCCAGACAGGGACTCCTTAGCGAATCTTAAGAAAAAGCCCTCAGAAAGTTTTCGTGAATATGCAATTAAGTGGCGTGAACAAGCGTCAAGAGTGAAGCCTCGAAGAAACAGTGATGGCAGCATCGGGAGGAAGAAGATACCAGGCTCCTAGATCGGTATTCTCCGAAAGAACCCCTCAACACTACTATCCTCATACTGGTATGGCCTACGCTCCTACACCTTATGCGGTCATGAATGCACAACCCTTCGGCCGACTGCAACCACAACCTAACCGAAATCTACCTCCATTCCAAAGAAATCAACCTCCTTACCAGAACCAATATAATCCCCGACCACCGCAAAATAACTTCCGCCCTCCAGAACCACCCAGACGACCAAATTTTACGCCAATTGGTGAACCTTACTCCAGTTTGTTCCCGAAACTCGTCCAGATGAATTTGCTGCAGCCTATTCCCCAGAATAGGCAGAACCCAGAATCTCCAGTTTATCAACGAGGGGTCCATTGTGCCTATCATTCAGGAGCTGAAGGGCATAGTACTGATAACTGCTGGACATTGAAGAAAGCTGTGGAAGATTTGATTGAACAAGGGAAAATAGTGTTGAGGGATGAAGAAGTCCCGAATGTGACCAATAATCCGTTGCCCGCTCACAACAACGGGCCGGTAATCGGGATGATCTGTGAAGACAGAGAATTTGATCCAGCATTAAAAGCTATAATTGCTATTGCCGACGCAGAAAAGAAACCCAAGGTACCCCCGAAGCAAGAGAAAGGAGAGAAGAAGAATAAAAGTGTCAAAACTGAGCCTGAGAAGAAACCTGAGACAAAAGCAGAGACGGAACCTCCTAAGAATGGAATTCTCTATGTTCGGCGAGGACGCCAAGAAAAACCATTAGTTGTCAGTGCTCCAAGGAAGTCTGAAGTAAAAAGGGAAACGCAAATATATGTGCCAAAAGGAGCTTATGTGGTACGGGGAACAATTAAGCCATCTCGGCTGAATGAGCCAGTGGTTATTGGACGCGTACCACAGAAGCCTATGACGAACCCTGCTGCGATACCATGGAATTATCATCAGACGGTGGTTACGTACAAGGGTAAAGAGATCTTGGAGAGCTGTTAGAAAACCCCCCTATTGAGAAATATTCAAATGTAGAGGAGATAAACAATGCCACCAGAAGGCGTTTCCCGCCTAAGAAGCCTGTGAGTGCTGAGGAAGCAGAAGTGTTCTTCCAAAAAATGCAAATGGCTAATTATGAGGTGGTACATTTGTATGAAACTTTTGTCAAGCCTAAATACGGTAAAGAGGAAGATGATGAGGTTTTCATGGCTGAAGAAAGTGAGGAAATACGTGGGGCACTGAGGAAAATGCTCTACGAAACCCACATGGTCCAGCCAGGAGAAGATACTAGCGCCGCTGAGGTGCTCTACATGGGACCAGATGCTAAACTCCAGAACTGGAAGGCTACGCCATTCCTGATCAGGCGGGAGTCCCAGTAAACTAGCCCTGCCACTTTTTCTGCATCCCGAGTTATTTCAGGGTGTAACTCGGATGTCTTCTATAATTGCTTGTCTTTAAAATTCCCGAATGTGAACCCTGTTATCTTCAAAATTCCAAAAATAAAATCAATATTTCATCGTTCATTTTTCTTTGTGATTTCGCTATTTTTCCCTTCATTTCTTCTTTTTAGTTCTAATAATGCAGCTTTAAATAACATGACATGCTTGCGGACTTCATGCCTAGATCCCGAAACGCTGTCAGATTTCGAAATAATGGATCAAGACACAAAATGCGAAGAAGGTAACTTTGAGGAAATAAAACAAAGAATTGGAATAATTGAAGGAAAATTGGTTAGCACAAGAGAGTGTGTTGTACTCAGGGAACATCCGGGCAGTTGTACCAACAAAGAATGGCCCATCCTTACAATAAGGAAGTGCGGCCCAGGAATCTTGAAATAGGATAACTGGTGTTAGGACGCATTCTCCCTCATCACCAGGAAGCAAAAAGAAAATTTGCTCCTAATTGGAAAGGTCCTTACATCATCAGAAGGATACTGCTAAGAGGAGCATGATCTTTGGGAGACATCGAAAGAAATGATCCNTTTTAACCCAATCACATAAGTCTTACATTTCATCATCAAGAGTTAGAGTAAGTTTCAAATGTTGATAACAAAAGATTCCTAGAACATGGACAACAGTTTAAAATTCTTAAGTAAGGTCTAGATCTTCACAATCTCCATCTTCCCTTTCTTCAATTGATCCACCTACAAAAGAGGATAAATAAAGTCATTATCCTTCAATGGTTTATCATTATAAGAATGGGTATGGTCCATAAATAATGCATAAAGCACAAAGTTGAACAACTAAAGCAAGGAAATCAAGCGAAGAAAGATATATTGGGAACTTTGTACAACAAATTAATCATTCTACTATTGTTTCAGATATATGATAGGACTATTTTCTTACAGAACCAATCAAGTGGATTTCTTTATCAAAGTTCAGTAACAAATTACACAAAATAACATTAAGATTCTCAAAGACAAGGAAAAAAAGAAGACAAAATGCATAAAAGTCCTAGTCTAAAATGCAAATGAGTCTTAATATAACACAGGAACAATAAGAAGTCAACAAATGTGCATAATATAACAACTTTGATATTCTTCCATGACAGAGAAATCCATCTTGAGCTTCATGGCCCCTCCTGCCACATTTTCTTAGGGCAACAATAGATCTACATATGATAGGACATTAGTCAAAACTAACCAAATAACAAGTAAATTGGACTACCACATCACAAATGGAGCTATAAAAATAGTAAGGAATTAGAAATGTGGAAACTAAACTTTAAAAACCCAGTACTTCCACATTTACCATTTCTTAGACAAGTTCCACAATCAAGTGGACTTCTTTATCCAAGTTCAATAACAAATTCCAAAAAATCTCTGTAAAAATCTCAAAGACAAAAACTTTTATTGAACCCAGTTACACTTGTACCTTAAGGCATCACTACAAGCAGAGAGATCAGTCCATTGAAAGACGAAAAAAAAAGACAAAATGCATAAAAGTCCTAGTCTAAAATGCAAATGAGTCTTCCAGAAAACAAACAAAACCGCTGATCCTAGTCTAAATTAGATACTCAGACAAAACCACTGATCCTAGTCTAAATTAGAAAACAGACAACACCACTGATCCTAGTCTGAAAGTACAAGAAACAAGCAGAAGCTATAAAGAAAATTTGAACCCCATATAGTTGTAGACAAATTGAGATTTATAAACAAGCAATAAAAACAAGAAAACAAACCAACCTGTCTTGTGTATACGCACGCAATAAATAAAAACCAAAAGCAAAGAGAAGAAGTGAGAAAGGAGCAGAAGTAATCTGAATACATAAGCCTTGACAATGTAAGTTGTAATAACTTACTGCATGGCAATACATAAGCCTTGACAATGTAAGCCTTGCAGCTGTAATAACCTCATACTCAGGATTCTTGAATAACTACTCTCCCTTAACATTGAAACCCAAATGCAAGACCAAGCAACCCACCATGTCCTATTTCAAGGGGCCAACATACTAGACCAATCAATGACAAGAACAGACATACTGGATCAAACATACTGGACCAAACAACCCACCATGTTGAACTAACTAAATTATCATTTTCTCCATGTCTCATCAAAGCCCAAAAATAAGGTTGCAGAGCCAAGATAGACGTACTGACCTTGATTATTACTCCTAGTAGATAGACGATTGATTAGTTGCACAGCAGTTTGTTGTGCAGAGGAAGCTTCTCCAGGTGAACGAGCATTGAAAGCTAGCATGCTGGGATCAACCCGTAAATCTGGATTCAGATGCTTAAGTTGCGAAATGATGTTAACTGCAACTTGTAGTTCCATGGCATCTTTTCGTGCATTGAACTTTTCCTGCAATCTTTGCTGCATCCTTTCTTCCATTTCCTCCAATTTTTGCTGCATCACCTCATCAGTAGAACTTGAGGTAGAGTTCGGTGACTTTTGCTGCACTTGCTCATGTACAGTTTGTGCTGGAGGAGAAGTAGAAGGCAGAGGCAGTTGCAATAATTGTTCTTGCACTTGAGCTCCTAATTGCGGAAGTTGTTTTTCAATTGAATTCAGCTGATGCTTGTCATTTGTCCTTGTAGCTTGAACAATTCTTTTTATTTTCAACGATGAAATCTATTGGTTCAGCAAAGATGCAAGTGATCCGGCTGCAATGCAATTTTTAGCCTTTTTGTTTTTACTTGAGTGCCCTTCCTGACTCATGACTATTCAAAGTCCTGTCAAAATTAGAAAATTAAATAAGAAATAAGTTATCAAAGGATTAACAATAATGCAATGTATACACCTCACAAGTCTACGTTACCTTGATCTTTTCTGTAATCAGTCAACCTTTCACATAAAAAAATAGTTTCAATTTACTATAGGAAGAATAGAATCAATTATTTTCTCTAAACAAAGTTAGAGAGACTATCATTACTTTGTGAAAGAATATAATCAATTAGTTATACATCACAACTTTATATGCAAATCTAAAAGAATCAATCAATTAGTTAGACATCATAACTTTATATGCAAACCTGATAGAATCAATCAATTTAATGATTACGCCAAACAAACAAGGAAATAATCATTCATTTAAGTCTAAGATGAGAGGTCTTGTACAATTGATCAAATGACTAAAGCAAAGGTTCAAAAACAAACTTCAACAACACCCAAACAACACTGTATTCCAGTCATATATGAATTTATTCCTATCTTTGATTAAAAGCACCTAAACAAGTTATGTACATGAGGAAACTTCATCAAACATTTACAAGTTAAAGAAAAGCACTACAAGAAAAATGCTTATCAACGACCAACATTTAGCGACAGGTTGAGAATCTGGTCCTCAAAAACATACTTATACGGACCGGATTTATCTGTAGTCCCTAATTATGGAATTTGTATTTTTAATGGGCGAAAATGATCAATAACTGGTCACTAATACTCAAACTCAAGCGGGACTATGCGCGAACATCAATTTGGCTCCTGAAAAGAACGTAAAAAATAAAGAAAAACTGCAAAATCACTCTTTTAAAAATATAACTCTCGTATCTCAAAATCCTTAAACCTAATTTCACATCTTAACATGACTGTGAGAGAGACCACTGAGGGAATTTGAAATCTGGCCGAAGACAATCAACGATGGTTATTCTGGCAGTGCCACCCACTACTGTCTTCGTCTTATTGTCCCTTTCTCATTTTGTAAAGTATTAACTTTCATCGCTGCTGTCTGCCGAAAAATCCATCACTGGCAAACCTAGTCAAATTCACAGTTGCGAATTTTCCAAAATCGTGTAATTATTATCCCTCATCTGTTCAATTTTTTGATGCTCTCCTCTGTTTCATCATTCCATGCTCTAAAGGTCCCTCTTTTCCTCTTTAATTTGAGTATGTTAAGTGCTTGGTCTTTAGTCTATTCTTTGTAGCCTTCAGTTTTGATTGGAAATATGGAGATATTTCTGATTATTCCTAAGTGTGTAATAGAACATTGCCGGGTTCATGTGTGTTTGATTGCTTCCATTTTTCTACTGTAGAAATATGTATTTAGGGATTTAGATGCATACTACCTTATAAATATGCAACATTCAGTTGCACGATTTTGTGGAGTCCCCTTTTGTTGTATGTCCATATTGTACTTGTTGTGCATTAATCTGCATGTCCAATTCCTTTGTTTGCAACATGAAGTTTCATCATAATTGTCCAGAAAAGGTCATTTTTGTTCTACACTGTTGAGATTAGCTTATTTATGTCTCTTCCTTGAAGAGGTTCAAACCACAAGCCATCATTATGATTTTTAATTTTATAGTTAATTTTTGGTTTCTGAGGGTACTTTATTACTGAGTTATTCTTAGATTTTTAATTAGTTAGACTGTCATTACTTGTTGAAAGAATAGAAAAGTTAAGGCACATATCATACCAATGAAGCATTATATTTGTACAGTAGAAAAATGGAAGAATTATTTTTAATTAGTTGACTTCTACATCATGCTTGAACAGTTGGAGTTGACATCTATTTAGATGCTTGAGTTGGAATTATATAATTCCTGATATAGAATTAAGATGCAACCAACCTGATAGAAATTCCTGAAAGTTGCCAAATCAAAAAGTGCCTGTTTTGATGACAGATATTTCAAATTCCAAACTTCTTCGCCAAACCTATTAGACATGCAAGGTTCAGAAGTAGAAGTGAGTCTCTGGTTACAAAAGAGAATTATTAAGTAAAGGGTTACTGTATCTTCTTCAAATTATCAAGCAAAGGGTTACTGTCCGATAAGGCTGCACTTGAAGATGAAGCAGTAACTGAGAGATGTTTATTTTGGGAAGTACCAGTGCCTTTCTCTGCTGAAGAGGAAGTTAACTTATCACTAGTTGATGATGCCTCTAACCTGAAAAAAGAAGGGTCAATAACCATAGAACAACAAGGACAAAACAGAGAAACTACTAATGCATTACAATCATGAAGGAGTATGTAAACTCACCTGTCGAGCCCTTACACCTAGATGAGATAAATGAGGCAGCTAAACAGAAATGTAAACTCCCTGGGATGATTCCTCAATTGCTGTTGCTGTACACCTAGATAAGCCTATAATCCTGTTGCCGATGATGGTAAAGTCCCTTGGATGATTCTATCCACCTGAAAATGTAAATAATCAGCCCATATACTCTAGTTATCTATACGACATAGAGTTAAGGTTAAAACTTGGAAACAGTACGTGCAACTTAGATTTGTATCAAAACATTAAAGGGGTGAAATATCTAATGAGGAAGGATTTGTCTTTTGCATGTTAGCGTTTATTTGCGTGTTTGATAGTATGGAGACAATGTGCAAGATAAATGGCAATGATTATGCATTCCAACAAGAAATAATATATAAAATATTGATAAAAAATATTATTACTCACTCTAAACAGAATATATTAAAAGAATATAAGAAGTTTCTTCTTTAATCATCTGATTCCATTCAGTCCCAATCAGTATCATCAAACTCATTCGCCTCTTCCGATGTTTCTATAATTGTATCATTTGAATGTTGTGCATTAGATGGAATATCAACGACATCAACGGGTACATCGCTTCTTGAGCATCCAACGTCAACATCAACTAATCCGCTTAAGGAACCAATGTCATCATTAGGCTCCCTCCAAAATGCGTCTTCAATATTGGGGCAATTCTCTTCCTCTAAATCATATAAATCAACAGAGACTTTATTCCTTGCATAATAAACATCTTTCTCAACAGGATCCTCCACATAAAAAACTTGATAAACTTATGATGCTAACACAAAAGGGTCATCTGTACTATATAATTTCTTAAAGTACACACAGGTTAACCCATATTCATCTATTTCATTACGAAACCAGTCGTATATAAATAGTACAACACTAAAACAACCCCAATAATCAATCTCAATGATATCCTGAATAACTCCATAATAGATAACCTCACCATCGATGGGATTTTGGTCCCTAGAGCTAGCAAAGCTATCGGTTGTTGCTGATAAAGTCACTCCACTATTTTGAGTCTTGCATCGAGAATCCCGTTCTATATGAAATTGGTATCCATTAATGAAATATGCAGTATATCTTTTGGCGATTGCATTAGGCCCTTTAGCTAGCCATCTTACATAATCGGGCACTTCAATATTTTTAACTTTCTCAGCAAACCAATTGTTGAATTCTCGACTATGATTTCTTGCCCTTTCCCATGCATTTGATCTACTGCGATTACCAATTAAATTCTTATGTTCCCTACAATCATGAATATTTCAAGATCAATCATATCATTAAAGAATGAAGTGTAGACTAAGTGTTATATAATTTATCTTACTCGATAAACTTTTCCACTTGTTCATCTCCAGTATTGAACAGAGCATATCGATGTGCTTCATAACATAACTGTGGATCCATGTGAAAAGTATTTTTCTTCTTATTTCCAATTGGATGGCCTATAACAGGGAATATGGATGACAAATTTTGAGGGCACTCATCATCTAGAATTGGGTATCTACTGAATCTTGTCTTCACGCTGTCATGTAGGTATCTTGAACAAAAAATCAAACACTCTTCTGCCAAAAATCCCTCTGCTATCGATGCTTCTGGACAAGATCGATTACGAACAAATGCCTTGTATTTATTTAGGTTCCTCTCAATGGGATACATCCAACGAAGATGAGCTGGACCCCCATGTTGATACCCAATTTTTCCCTATGTATTTTATATACTCAAGATGTTCTCAAAATAGTATGTACATGCATATATAAGCATGCCCAAGAGTTTTGGTATCTTTCCCTTATTTTAAAAGTTTTTAAAATCAATTTGTTGTCTATTTTAATAGTACAAAACTCAATAATTATTTCCGCACTATCATTTTTTTGATGAATAATTTATTTTTATTTTATATTTACACCAAGATATAATTAATGTGATTTTTTGCACATTTTTATAAAATTTATTTGGTATTTTAAAGGCTAAATTGCTATAATTGCAATTATAGCCTATTTTCCGATTAACAGTATTTTGCAATTACAAAATTGCTCCCAGTACTTTTAATTAATATTTATATGATTATTAATCAATTTAGTGCTTTTAACTGGTTTTGGAAATTATCTTAACTATTTTTAAAATAAAAAGGGAAGAAATGGCTG
Organism: Nicotiana attenuata; assembly: GCF_001879085.1. Classification (NCBI taxonomy): domain Eukaryota; kingdom Viridiplantae; phylum Streptophyta; class Magnoliopsida; order Solanales; family Solanaceae; genus Nicotiana; species Nicotiana attenuata. Next base: position 24,711 of record NW_017677908.1, read on the forward strand.
TTTAACATTTAGCCTCGTCCATTTTAATTATAACCCCTTTGCAATTTTAATTTTAACCACAATTGAGCCCAATCGCAACCAGCCCAATTTTTAAACCGACCCAATCCATAAAAAATTGACCGGATCCCCCTTTTTAATCTCAGCCGTTGATCTTCCAGATCAACGGCTCAGATTGATTATTTCCTTTTTAATTCACAGACGACCCCTAACCCTAATTCATTTTCCTCCTTCAGCCGCCCTTGAACTCCCAAATTCTCTCAAGGCTCCCCGGAATCCTAGCCTCCCCTACCTTGTTCCACCATGTTTTCACCAGCGTCCATGGCTTCTCAGGCCATGGACAGCCTATACCCACCTCCTATGGCTCCTGCATGCCTGTTGTTCGAAGGATCGAGGCCAGAGCTCGAGGGTCTTCACCCAGGCCTTCACTGGTTCGAAGATTCCGGCCATCTCCGGCTTTGCTCCGGTGGCTTTTGGTCTTTTGAGCCTGTTTATGAAATTATCCGACTTAGATCGGGTATTTTCGAAGCCTTTCTCATCTCTAGGGTTCATCTTGAACCCTAAATATCGAGGTTCTCTCCGATTATTTTAGATCTGTTACATGTTTGCACTGTTGCTTAAGTTTCTTAAACCTTTTTTTTCCGATTTTCTTTCAAAAAGCATTCTTTTCGATTAGGGTTTCTGGAAAGTCCTTAAAATGTTTCTGACTCTTCTTCTTCTCTTTTCTTGGTGTGAATTCGATCCCTGCTATGTTCTTACTGGCTCTTTTCTGACTTTACATGCCTTTCGTGTTATCTCTTTCTGTTGTGTGTTCTCTTATATTTGCCTTCATTCACTCGGAAATTTTATGTGCATTACGGCTGCCTACACGTTACTATCTCAACTGGTTTTTCACCAACTGCTCTCTATCTGTTGTTCTCTATCTGGTATGTGTTCCTCTACTGCTATTTTCACTCACTGAGTTTTGATCTTTTGTTTGCCTTTACGAACTTCGCCTGGTCTCTTTCTAGATGTGTTTTCATATCGACTGTTTCTTTTAAGTTTACACTACCTGAAACTCATTTAATTTTCAAGCTGTTCTTGAAAACTTGTTTCCTGTACTGGTTTACCTAATCTGCTGCCCACTGCCTTATTGTGCTGGTTATCTTCTCAATGAGGACTCTGAAAACGGTCTCCTGAGCTCATCTCGACATAGTTTGGCTCTGCTGATGTCATCAATATATCGAGTTTCAAAAAGCCTAGGGATTGTGGGTCTCTCTTCTTTTGGCTTAAATTTGCTTTTTTTATGTCTTGTGCTTGAGAAACAAGGGTCACACTACTTTGAATGTAGTCCCGCTTGAACCCTCAGACCACTTCGAGTTTATGAATTTGAATTCTTGAACCTTTTTCCTCTTGCGTTTGTGATTTT
>NW_017677909.1:0-22305 GCF_001879085.1 Nicotiana attenuata
CTGGTAATTGGCGATTTGGATCTTCCGGTACATCAGGTTTAAGGAGAATGGGCTATGAAGAACACCAAGATACTACCATACTTGTATCATGTGCAGGAATTGATAAGGAGATTCACAAAGATAGAATTCAAACATGTGCCCAGAATTCAGAATGAGTTCGCAGACGCACTGGCCACCTTGTCATCAATGATACAACATCCAGATAAGAATTTCATCGATCCCAGTCCGATGAGGTTCCATAATCAACCGGCTTACGATGCCCATGTTGAAGAAGAAACAGATGGAAAACCTTGGTTCCACGACATCAAAGAATATTTGACGAAAGGAGAATATCCAGAACAGGAAAACCATACTTAGAAACGCACACTGCGGAGGTTGCCCAATCACTTCTTCCAAAGCGGAGGGACCCTGTATAGAAGAACTCCTGATCTGGGGTTGTTAGGTGTGTTGAAGCAAAGGAGGCTTCCAGATTGCTTGAGGAGATACACGCCGGAACATGCGGACCACATATGAACGGTTTTGTTCTAGCCAAAAAGATACTCAAAGCCGGATATTTTTGGATGACCATGGAAACGGATTGCATCAGGTATTTCCAGAAATGCCACCAATGCCAGGTACATGCAGACATGATAAAGGTACCACCAAATGAGCTCAATACAACAAGTGCACCTTGGCCTTTTGTTGCCTGGGGAATGGATGTCATCGGTCCGATCGAGCCCACCGCTTCCAATGGGCACCATTTCATTTTAGTGGCAATCGACTATTTCACAAAATGGGTAGAGGCTGCATCTTACAATGCTGTAACCAAGAAAGTCATCGCAGATTTTGTCAAGGATCGTATTGTTTGCCTATTTGGGGTCCCGGAGTCCATTAGAAAGGATTTATTGATTTTATCAGGGTTCAAATTATATTTTTTTTTGCCGAGATTGATACTTCTCTGAGATGTTTTCCTTATTTGTGACTCCTAATTGGAACTACTTGCCTTAATTAGTCTATTAACCAGATTTATGGGATTTGATTGCTTTGGCCGACTCCTAGATAGTCTTTGATTGATTTTATTGCCTTGTTTAACCTCTAATCTGGGATGTTAATTGATTTCCTCTATTTTAAGGGGTCTTTCCCAGATTCTATTGAGTTATTTGCTCTAGTAACCCCAAATAACTGATTTATTTTATTTGTATACCTTATTTGTGAACTCTGAATTATTCTTTGCCTTAATTGCTTTACTCTGCTAAGTGCTATATAAACCCCATTCTGATTTCTTTCAAATACACGAACACACTCAGAAAGATACAGAAACACACACACAAACTCTTATTCACACACACTCTCCATTGTAATTCTTTCTGTTACTTGTGTTTGATGTACTGTCTATCCGGCTGAAAGCCAAGGCTAGACTATTGGACTCAGCTTGCCTGCACCTTCTTATTTGCTATCTCTTAACTTGTATGCCCATGTTTCTGTTATAATAATCTCTTCCATGTGCTATGTGTCTCAGTATACTTCTGCTTTGATATTTTCTTCCTAGCCATCTCCTTCTCAACTATTATGCTTCGGTTCCTATTCTCTATGACTTATATGATCAGTTCACTCTAAACTTCAACATGTGCATGTTTATTATATGCTTCTCATTTATTTTAACCAGTATGCTTTAGTTCTCTTACCTCTTTTCCCCATGTGGCTGTGTGGTTAGTATTCCAACATGCTTCTGTTCTGCCCTATATTTCTCCTAACCAGCATGACTTAAGTACTGTCCTGTTCTATATGATAGCATGTTCTTGTTAGATCCATGACACTTATTTTCTTATTTCCCAACTAGCATGCCCCAATTCCTGTCCTGCTTTATGTGCTAATAGTCTGCCTTAGCAACTCATGGTTCCTGTATGCTTCTTTCAAGAATAATATTTTTTTTAGATTATCACTATCTTTTCTGTATGACTATCTGATTAGCCATTTGACTTCAGCATGTTTCTATCTGTTAAATACATGTCTATATGATTCCATTTAGTAATAGTTAATAGACGAAATCAGCTCCAGCAATGTGAAACTTTGTTTGTGACTCTATTCTATCTATGATTCCTGTGTTCCTATATCTTTGATTAACTACTGGTAACTAAATCTAAATCAATCTGCTGAAAGCTGGTCCTGTTCTATTTGCAACCTGTTTTTATTCACTTCTAAAAATCCAAATTGTTTTTTTCTAAAACTCCTTCCTACTTTTATATACAATTTTCAACTCTTACTCTTAGCTATCCAAGGTCTTGCCACCCCAGTGTGAGCACTGCTTAGGGTCCATGAGACTCCTCTGAACTCTGACACGTTGGGGCTGGTTCTCCAATCCTTTATATTTTGTTGAATATTTGATTCTGGTGTGAGCATTGCCCGGGGTCTCTGAGGCCCTTGGGGAACTTTGACACACTAGGAACAAGTGTTATGTGTTATGGATGGGCTACCACTATGCTCAGAGATGCTATGTACGAAGGCCTGGTTCCCAGGTTGATATTGGGCCTATAAAGGATCCCTATAGTATAATGGTTCTTTCATTGTGTAATTTATTCATATTGGTATGTAATAATAATCTTTGTAAAAATAGATATTGGGGTTATTCGTAATGCTGGGAGGGATTATTATATATCATTGTTGGGATCAGTTAGAAATCATGACTATAGGGTTGTTGTGATCATTTATATGCATTAGAAATCATGCCTATAGGTTGCTGTGATGATTGTTTACTTATATGCATTAGAAATCATGCCTATAGAACTTATCTCATGCTTTAAAATCCTGAATTTTCATACTTTGCATCCTAGAGATCCTGTTATAGGACGTTTATTAATTCTGTATCAAAATTCATGTTCATGCATATTCTCAAGTTTAAATGTGCATTAGAAACCATGCCTATAGGATCTTTCTTTGGGAATTATCAACTAGTATAACATTTTACTCACTTAGATATCCTGCCCATAGGAAATCATGTTTAAAATCAGCTTCAACATTAGATATCATGCCTATTGGGAACGTGTGTGAAATCAGTTTCTACACCATGAAATAACGCCTGTAATCAGTTCCAGTACCTAGAAAGCATGCCTATAGGGTCTAAAAGATAAAATCCGCCTGTTAAGAATCAATCACTGGTTTATAAAACTATGGTCTGACTAACGCTTAGATGCCATGTCTATAAGATTCTGCCAGTTATCACTTAGGCAAGCCTGTAGGATAATTAAATCCTGGCTTAAAATTGTGATTTTCCTGTTGCTTGAAATGTGCTCAGATTCAGTAAGTAATAAAAATAAGTAGGCAAATTTATAGATACTCACTGCCTCTCCTAAATAAAACTGTTGTATATTCTATTTGTACTCATTTAGATATCTTGCCTATAGGACTCTTAAAATTATAAAAAAAACTGTTGGTTTGAATGGCGTGCACTTGTTTTATGTATTTGTGGAGGTAAATATGAGCCCACTTTAATTGCATATTTATGTGATAGTCCTATTTGAATTTTGTTTGTCGCTTAGTTTTCTCCTTTTAAACAACATAGGTGAGTCTAGAACCACCTTAAATTAAGGTCTAAACACCTCCAGGGCCACAGGAAAGGGACGGGTAGCGCACGCATATGATATGCATTCGATGTTGTTAGAACGCATAGGTAATAATTAAGGGGAGGTTAATCGGGTAGTAAAGGATATGATGACCTGTGCACTAATGCTATGTGTAGCACCCCAATTTGGGGACGATTACTAAGTATTGCACAGAAGTGATCCTATAGGCTAAAAAACCTAGGACCCCTTTACTCCTTTTTTAAGTAATATCTATTTGTTTATCTGCTTATAAGACTAATTCGCTTAATTTGAATTTGGTCGGGACCCACCGTTGTGGACCTTGAGGGGTGCCTAACACCTTCCTCTCAAGGTAATTTCGAGCCCTTACCCAATCTCTGGTAATGTAAACTAGTACACGAGTTATTTGTTCTAGGTGCCCTAACGCACCTTAATCCGTTAGGTGGCGACTCTTCAAATCTCATACCCGATTCCCAAAAGGAAAGGAGTTATCCCAAAGTGTCGAAACTCGGACTCCGCAAGAAAAAAGGGGGCGCGACAGCATGGCGACTCTGCTGGGGATATTTTTAGACTCTTACCATAACAAACTTGCTTTATGTGACATAGTCTTAAGCATGCTTTATTTTGTTAATACATGTGCAGCCTTTCCCTTTTCCCCCTAATTTGGATCTAATTGCCTATTTTTAAGCATTTATGATTTCCTTTATTACAGAAACTGACTTGTCTCCTTGTTTTCTTTCTTAACTGTCTTTCAATTATTAAATAGTGCATTTATCATTCTTTTAACGTGCAAATACGTGACAACATGCTATTTATTGTTGCATAAATCATGCTCAACATCATATTCCACTCGAGCGTAATCAATCATATAGCAATGCTTGATGAGTGTTTGTGCCCTTCCTATATAGCAGTGCAGTCGACGGTTTCGTGCCTTTCCCCCTTAAGTTGTCCACTTGAGGGTACTAGTCTAGACCTCTCTAGAAACCTTACTCTGATTAATTGTACATGCATCATGGTCAAACCTAATCGGGTTAATATGTTGTCCACATAATAACCCTGTAAGACAAGCCTCGTCCAAAAGTCCATCGGGTTTTCCATAATCCCAACGGACGCAACCATAATTATGTGCATTAATTTTGGTGAAATAAGTGCCAATATGCTAATCATTGTTGTATAAATAGTCGGATCTGGAGGGGGAAAGGGCCTAACCATATTTGTTTTGCAGAAAATGAGGCACGAAGTCCCCACGTTCGGCATGGTCCGTAACATACCGCCATTGTCGCTAGATTGGTGAGGGGATCTTCCATCAAGTGATAAGAATCATCTGAAAGGGTCTTGGGAAACTTGCCTTCTTTATTGGACCTCAGATCGNTCTTTATTGGACCTCCAGCCGAACAACATGTTAATCGAAGCTGCCATAATGTTCTGGGACAAAGAAAGAGTCGTGTTTCGCTTTGGAAACATAGTAATGACCCCTCTCTTGGAAGAAATGGGGGTATTCGCTAGGCTACCTTGGGATAGTCCTGGTTTATTGGTGCCAGAAAATCGCTCTACTAGGGGGTTTCTAAAAATGATAGGAGTAAAGAAGAATGATCACTTGGAGTGCCTGAAAAATTCCTACATACCCTTCGACTTCCTCTACGGACGATACGGTCACAGCAGAGCTTATCGTATTTTTTATGATGAATTCTCCATCACTTCCTTGGGTTGAATCCACCGTAGGGTTTTTGTGTTCATCGTCTGTTTCTTGGGTATGTTAGTGTTCCTGATCCAAGGGGACAGAATCCACCCCAGACTGGCCATGGTTGCCAAAACATTGATGGATGGGATCGAGGGGCAAACATATACCGGGCCTTAGAGCGCTGTCAAAAGGGGTACAAATACTTCGAAGGTTGTAATCTGCTGTTACAAGTTTGGCTGTTAGAGCATCTCCAAAAGGGTCAATACCGTCAAGAGCTTCCGTGAAGGCCGTGGAATGATCACATAGCTTTCCATCATCCTAAGAGAATGACCTGTATCCCAGACAGATTTGCTCAACCAGAAGATGCTACAGCATGGGCGCAGTTCTTCCGCAATTTGACCGAGGATCAGGTTCAATGGATATTCGAGTGGTTCCCTACCGACGAGTTCGTTATCAGATCTAGGGATGTTCCATACTCGATACTGATCGGGTTGAGGGGCATATGCCCTTATGCTCCCATCAAGGTTATGAGACAGGCAGACAGGAAGCAGGTTATATTGCGAGTTGCTAAAATGAGTCACTACATGGCAGACTTTCAGGATGAACACGTCCCATACAAATGTGAAGCTCAGCATATGTGGCATTTGAAAATTATAGTGGAAAAGGATACCATCGATCCGGGTCGATATCATGCTGGTCATGTGTACTTTTACCCCTCATGGTTAGAGGATAACATAGCAGGAATATTCGAGCCAAGGGATGGTCCGGGAAATAGAGTCATAGATGAAGTTGCCGAGGCCCAAGTGAAGTACAACAAACTACGCAAAAGAGTTCACGAGTCCGAGGCCGAGCATATGGAGCGACACAAGACTGATATGGAACTAATTAATGAATGGAGGGAGAGGACTGTCAAATCAAGCGAAAGGTTGGAATATCTGGAGTACAGTCCGATGGAATTGGAAGGAGAAATGAGGAAGAGAGTCACCGATTGCCAGAATACCGAAGGAAATGAAGGAGGACATTTAGCAAGAGCATATCTACTGCTGAACCTGCGCGAACTGGGCAATTTGATCGACAAGAGCATCCAGCCTGGAGAAGGTCCTTCTAGGACCAAGTAGATTAGGTTTATTTGCTTTTTCAAATGAAATAAGGCCAAGTGCCATTAAGTGACTTATCTTATTTAGTGTCGTTTTAGATTAATCTATTTTTGCATTAATGAAATGACGCAATCGTTGGCACTGAAATTCTCCAAATCTATTTGTTGCTAGGCCTACCTCGGCAACAACGAGGCTCCAAAATTAGGACGTGAATTTACACTCCCGCAATATGTGTTTAAATACTGCAAATGCCTTTCAGAATCCTTACTAACTTGTTTAACTTTTGTTTTTCTTTATTTTTATTATTTCCATCCCCTAAGGTTGGTTCGCACATACTAGCATCATCAGCATATCACACCAGATCTAGAGGCCCTCCACCTCCTCTTCCCCCGAGTAAGCCGAAAAGCGGAGGAAAAGCTAAGATGGACGACTTGAGTGGAATACGGAAAGAAAATGCTGAGAATATTAAAACTTCAGACGATCGGAGTACTCCAGCCCAGAACGATTTGATCCTACGATTAGAGCAGAAAATACTGGAGTTACAAGGAGAACTTGAGCAGGCACGCAACTTGGCAAACCTCTCCCTCACTCTGAACGTCCCAGACGTTAACCAACAAAATGTTCAAAACCCTGTACCTCCTCAAAGTGCGCTAAACCAACGTCGAAAAAATCCTCCCGCACCCCATCAATACGCCGCACCACCTCAAAATCCCAATCCTCTACCGGTACCCACTCCTCCGCAACACCATCAGCAACCAACCCAGTACTCACAAACCACTACCTATCACACTCCTCAGAACACACCTCACCTTATTCACGATCCTCAAAACATGGCCGAGGAACTCAAGAACATGGCCGAGGTACTCAACAAGTTGACAAGTCGCGTTCAGGGTGTTAAAGGAGTTAAAGGGATAGAAGGTCTGAACTACGAGGATTTATGCATACAACCAGATGTGGACTTGCTGGAGGGTTACAAACCTCCCATGTTCAAAATGTTTGATGGAACGGGTGATCCCAAGGTTCATCTGAGAGCTTATTGTGACAAGCTCGTGGGGGTCGGGAGAGATGAAAGGATTCAAATGAAGATCTTCATGAGAAGTCTTACCGGAGATGCCCTGTCCTGGTACATAAGCCAGAATCCTAAGAAATGGGCCAATTGGGTAAGCATGGCATCAGACTTTATGGACCGGTTCAGGTTTAATACAGAGAATGCACTGGATGTCTTCTATATCCAGAACCTAAAGAAGAAGCCAACTGAGACTTTCCACTAGTATGCTACTCAGTGGAGGTCGGAAGAAGCAAAGGTCCGACCAGCATTAGACGAGGAAAAGATGAACAAGTTCTTTGTTCGGGCACATGACCCACAGTATTATGAGAGGCTAATGGTTATTGAGAATCAAAAGTTCTCCGATATCATCAAACTCGGAGAGAGGATTGAAGAAGGTATTAAAAGTGGGATGGTGACAAATTTCAAGGCACTGCGGGCCACGAACAAAGCATTGCAATCGGGTGGCATATCAAAGAAGAAAGAAGTAGGGGCAGTAATGGTGGCCCAAGGCCCAAAATCTCCACTCACATACCAAACACCTCCACCTACATACCAACCCTCACGTCCTAGATACTCTCAATCCGCCACCGCCTATCACACTTATAACACCCATCCAGCCTACTATCATTCACCTCTCACTCGCCCAAATTACCAGAAACCCCGACCTAATATTGATCGCAAACCACCCAGACAATACACCGCCATTGCTGAACCCATCGACCAGCTGTACGAAAGGTTGAAGGCTGCTGGTTATGTCACCCCTGTTCCCGCTGTGGCAATGGAGAATTCATCTCAATGGGTCAACCCGAATAAAACCTATGCATATCATTCTAGTATGAAGGGGCACACCATTGACGAGTGCCGGACATTTAAAGATAAGATCCAGACATTGATTGATAATAAGGTCATACAGGCAGAGGAAGCTGCACCCAACGTCCGCAACAATCCTCTTCCAGATCATAGAGGCGAAGGGGTAAATATGATAGAAACTAACGAGGAATGGGATCCCGAGGGATCAATCGGACTTATCAAAGAGGGTGACGATCCTAAGAAGCCCGCAGTCACGCTCAAACCCATTGTGGTACAGGTACAGGCGCCAGTTGAGGTTGAGGTAACCACATTGGTTCCATTTGAGTTAGAGGTAGCACCTCCTGCAGCCACACCTGTTCCATTTGAGGTAGAAGTGGCCACACCTTTCATAGTGACAGTAGCAACCACACCTCCTTTCAAGTCCAACACTATACCTTGGGATTACATTGTCGAAGCTAGGTGAAAGGGAAAAGCAAAGATGGAAGAATCTTATGCTGCACAAGGGATGACCCGAACTGGAAGGATCTATACACCCGAAAATTTGGGAGGATCAAGCAAGGAGGCTGCTACCAAACAACCTGTTATTAAAACTAGACCAGATGATCTTTGGATAATAGTACATGCGAGAGAATACTCAGTCGTCGATCATCTAAATAAGACTCCCACCCAGATATCCATCCCGTCATTATTGCAAAACTTTGAAGCACGTAGGAGTGCTCTGATGAAGGTGTTGAATGAATCTTATGTGCCCACCAATATCAGCAGTGGAGAGATGGCCAACATGGTAGGGCAAGTGCTAGAGAGTCACAAAATCACCTTTCACGAGGATGAACTACTGCCTGAAGGGTTAAGTCACAACAGAGCACTGCATATCACGGTACAATTTGAAGATAAATTTATCGCCAGGGTCCTAATAGATGGGGGTTCTAGCCTCAACATTTGCCCATTGACTACTCTGAAAAGATTGGGCAAAGATTTCCACGAGATACGGGCAGGAAGAATGAACGTGAAAGCATTTGATGGGTCTCAAAGGGGCCACGATTGGGGAGATTAACCTTTGTCTGCAGATGGGACTAACTTGGTTCGATGTGGAGTTCCAAGTACTAGACATATCGGCTGCATACAATCTTCTATTGGTCGCCCATGGATACATGCCGCTGGGGCTGTAGCTTCCACGCTACACGAGGCCGTGAAGTTCGAGTGGAACCATTAGGAGGTAATCATCCACGGAGATGGAAGTAACCCCATTTACACCAGTCAGACTATCCCGGCTATCGATAATAGAAGAAGGCTGGGTGGAGAAACCTATCACCACATTGAACATGTCAATGCAATTGAGAAGGACAAGTGGTGGAGTAACAAAATAGAAAACATACTGGCATGGTCTGGGTATGAACCCGGTAAAGGGCTTGGGAAGGAACTCCGGGGCATTACAAAACCAATACAGTTGAAACGTCACGGTACCACCTTCGGACTTGGGTATCAGTACACCTGGCAGGAATATGATGATTGGTTGCCTCCATGGCATGATCCTTATTACCCGCTCAAGCAGTTGGTACCACACCTAAGTCAGACTTTTCACCAGGCCGATACTATATGGGGATCTGCAGAGGAAGAAGCTTTGGCTAGACTGAGAAACTTGTTCCTGGAAGACGAGAATATGGATTGCAATGCGATAATTGAGGAGGAGGAGGAAGAAGGCCTCACCATTCAGCATGTGGAGCAGGGAGCTGTTCTTAAAAATTGGACTGCCACACTATCCCGGGCCCGCCGAGTCCTTAGGTAGCTTGGCAATTAGCCTGATTTATTTTTATAGCCATACTAGGCATTTAGGATATTTTCAGTAATTTTGCTTTAAAGACGCATTTTTGTTTTGAAATAATCGCTCGAGCTATCGAGCCGTACATATTTTGGATATTTTCAAATATAGTTAATGCATTGCTATCTATTATTAATTATTATCTTTCACATTTTTTTTCTACAGCGTTATTATTACTTTTCCTGATGAACCAGTGAATGTGACATGTAATGAGACAACGCAATATAAGAATAGTGACTCATAAGAAGGGGATGAAATACCCAAGGAAGTTGTCAGAGAAGTGGAGAACTTTAAGAACAAACCTAAGTCCAATCTGGACGAAACCGAAACAATCAATTTCGGAGACACTGAAACCGTCAAAGAGACTCGTATAAGCATTCACTTATCACCGTCAGAGAAGTAAGAATACATTCTTTTCCTGAAGGAATATGAGGATATCTTTGCTTGGTCATATGATGACATGACTGGTCTGAGCACATCCATAGTGGCTCATAAGTTGCCTACCAATCCAATGTGTCTGCCGGTGAAACAGAAACTCAAAAAGTTCAAACCAGACATGAGTCTGAAAATCAAGGAGGAAGTCACTAAGCAGATCAAAGCTAAAGTCTTCAGGGTAGTTGAGTACGCAACCTGGTTAGCCAACATTGTACCGGTTCCGAAGAAAGATGGGAAAGTCAGGGTGTGTGTCGAATATCGTGATTTAAACAGAGCAAGTCCCAAGGACGATTTCCCACTACCAAATATACACATCCTGATCGATAATTGCACCAAGCATGAACTCCAATCCTTTGTAAATCGTTTTGCGGGTTATCACCAGATCTAGATGGATGAAGAAGATGTAGAGAAAACAACTTTCATTACACCGTGGGGAGTATACTGCTACAAGATGATGCCATTTGGTCTAAAGAATGCTAGGGCTACTTACATGAGAGCCATGAAAACCATCTTCCATGATATGATACACAAAGAAATAGAGGTGTATGGTGACGACGTCATCATCAAATCCAAGAGGGCCGCAGAGCACATAGCGGACTTAAGAAAATTCTTTGACAGGCTAAGGAGGTACAATCTATAATTGAACCCCGCAAAATGTGCATTCGGGGTTCTTACGGGAAAGCTGTTGGGATTCATCGTCAGCCGCTGATTAATCGAGTCTGAGCCATCCAAAGTTAAGGCTATCCAAGAGTTACCACCACCAAAAAGCAAAAAGGATGTGATGAGCTTCCTTGGACGACTCAACTACATCAGCCGCTTCATAGCACAATCTACAGTAATATGTGAACCCATCTTCAAAATGTTGAGGAAAGATGTTGAAACCAGTTGGACCAAGGACTATCAGAAGGCTTTTGACAAAATCAAGGAATACCTATCTACACCGCCAGTTCTGGCCCCGCCAGAACCTGGGAGACCTTTGCTACTCTACCTATCCGTATTAGATGGAGCATTCGGATGTGTTTTGGGACAACATGATGAAACATTAAGAGAGGAGCAAGCCATATACTACTTGAGCAAGAAATTCACACCTTATGAAGCACGATACTCTCTGCTGGAATGCACTTGCTGCGCCTTGACCTGGACAGCTTAGAAATTGAGGCATTACTTCTGTGCCTATTGTGAGAACGTGATTTTTGCCCTATGTGAATTACTCCCATAAATTCAAGAAAAATAAATTTTTCCCATTATTTGCAATTTCGTAGATTTTGTAGCATTTTTCGTTATTTGCTTGCATTTGTCTGCGCGTGTTAATTTTGTTTAATTCATGAAAAATACAAAAATATGTTGCATTTGCATTTAGGATTTAATTTTATATTTTTAGGTTAATTAGCAAATTAGTTGTTTTATAAAAAATGGAAAAATCACAATAAAATAATTTATTTTTACACTTTTTAATTTTTAGTTTGAATTTTGGGATTTTTCCTTTAATTTGGTTTTTAATTAATTGTGTTAATTATTATTTAGAATTAATTAGTATTTTTGATAGACTAATTTTGTTTTAAGATTTAATTTAGGTTTTTATTTTCAATTTTAAAAAAAAAAGAAGAAAAGGAATTAAAAAGAGAATTTGTAAAAGAAAGAGAAAGAATTGAGTGGATCAAAGTTTTTGGGCCAAACTAATTCGAAATTCCCCAAGCCCAAATTAATTTTACCCTTTAAAACCCGGCTGACCCAAGCCCAAAATTGATCCCCACCCGGTCCAAATCAGCTAGTCTCTCAGACCATCCAAACGACGCAGTATAAGGCCAATACTACGCCGTTTTGAGTTCTCTAAATAATCAAATCTTGGCCCTTCATCTTGTTTCATCCGACGGCCCAGAACACTTCCTTCATTCCACTTAAATCGGTCCTAAAGCTGTAGAGACCAGTTCAGTCCAAACAGACCCCCCCTTCGTTCACCTCTCTCATCTCTCTCATACACAACCCTAGCGCAACCGTAAGGAGTTTCCGCCATTTTCACCGGCAGGGGAGCTCCGAATCACCGGCATTAAGTCGTTGTCAATCTCCCCGAAATCCCCACATCTTCACCTCAATTTTGAATCTGAAAATCAGAAGAAAAACAATGTTCCGATTCCTACGCTTTCAAGACTCGATTTGACTCAGGACTTCCGTTAAGCGATTGTTCTTACTCAGAATAATTGATTAACGATTGTTTTGGCTCATTTCAAGATTTGCTAGTTCCTGACCAGACCAAGGACGCCTGGCCAAGCTCGTCGCCTTCGTCGATTTGTTCCGGCTAAGACCAGTACCACTCATTTCTCTCTTCCATTCTTCGCATATGTTTCTTGTTTTCTCTTTCTCTGACTTTTGTACTTTTGTGTGTTTGGATAAATTTCAGTTTGATTAACATCAGTAGTTCTAGTTGTTCATTTGCGTGATTGGGATTAATATCTATTTGAGTTTGTTTTTGTTTGAGTTTTATTTTGGCCGAAATTATTTAAGTTCAGCCTTTAATTTTATTAAAGGCTTGATAAACCAGCCTTCCTTCTCCCTTATTTATTTTAAGTCGTAGGTTTGGGATGTTAGTATACAGATTCATGTATTGGGCTGGGTCTTGGGTTAATTCGACCTTGGGGCTTTGACCCATATCTGTGTTTGGTTTCTAAAGGTAATTAGTTGTTGTTTAGGGGGTAATTTGGGAATTCTAGGGGTAAGAGAATCTCAGTAACAGACTAGGAAGCTTCTAGGAAGAGGGGTTTGGGACTATTCTGAAATTCTGAATTTTACATTGGGGATATGTGAGCAAAAACCAAAATTGCAAAAGGTTTTAAATGCAAAACTGAATCCCCTCAGGCTGCCCTAATGCCTTGCCTATAAAGGCACCGTTACTTGATATTCAAGTCAGATTTGAAGAGAGAAAACAATCTTGAAAAGCTGTAACGGCTGAGTTTCTTTGAAAATTATGAGTTCCATTGCTGAAAGCTACTGAAATTCTGTTTTGGTTTTGAATTTCTGAGTCTTTTATTAGTTAGAACCTTTGAAGAATTTCATAATCGTATTGCTGGGGTTAAGAACTGGGTCGAATCTGGTTTGAAATTGGGTTTTGGGTCTGCTGCATCACTGTTGGTTTGAGCTAGGATTTGCTAGATTTTTGGCACTGTTTCATTGCTGGGTTTAAGCTAATTTCTGCTACTGCTTACTGCTGATTCTTCACCTCTTTTGGTTTTTCCTTGCTCCTTACCAGGTATTACTCCAAACCACTGTCAACAAGTAGCTAGGAACATGTATTTCCAATTGGAGCCCGATTGAATGCAAACTGTTTCGGATTCTCTTTTATTTGTTTCTTCTATTTCTTTGAATATTCTGTAATAAGCCATGTATTGTACATGTTAATTTGGTTGCCTTATGTTGTTGATATGTTGTAGAAGTGAATTTATGCTCCTTAAGAGTTTGGTGTTGATATTTGGACTTAAGTGAATTATCTGATCTCATCATGGTTGGTGTTAAGGCAAAGTTGATGGGTTTGAAGTTTTTCAGGCTGTGTTTGAGTTTAAGTTTGGATTTAGGCATGAATACTTGTTAAGTGTATTATCAATATAGTCAAACATATGCATGTGGTTTCAGTAGTATTCAAGGTTTCCTGGTGTACTAATTATTGGGTGATAATGAAATCTATCATTCTGTGATTGAGTGTAAAGGGGTCGCTGCTTTGGCAGAGACTCGATGTTGAGTCAAGGACCCTCAACCTTGTTCTTTACAAGGATTGGGCTCATCGAGCTTTGGGTTCTGAGATCATTTGCAAAGGAAAATGGTCTGCTTTTGCTATTTGGGCCTAGTTCTTGAGCCCAGTAGCTCATTCGTCTGTCTGTTGAGTCATTTTAGAAGCAGATTTGACCCAAAGTGCATGGAAAAAAAATTTAGAAACTTAGATATTTAATTTGTGTTGAATGTTTTAAATCAAAGTTTGAGTTTGGCAATTAGATTCTACGTTCCAAGTTAGCATCAGTTGATTGGCATTCCTTGATTGGCATAATAATTTGAAGCATAAGAACTGGGCCTAAAGCAGGCCCGGCTGAAGAATAGTCGAACTCAGACCCCTTGGTGCTTTTCCTCATAATGAACTGGGCTCATCTTGAGCCCAAGCGTGAAGGCATTTTTCAAAGTGGGCTTGTTCAGTTGTTATGTCGAAGTAGTTTCCCTTTGGGAAATTGGTTCTCCAATACGATGTGTTTTAGTAAATTAGTAAGGTCGAACCTTTAGTTAAAAGTAATTAGAATTCCCATAAGCTTCCCTTAATTAATTAAATAGATCCTTAGTTAGTCGAGGTGTGCCATCCGAAATAATAGTAATTTACGGCCCTCAAAGTTTAGTTTGAGTTTTCCTTTAAGAATTGGAATGGAGGTGTGCCATGTTGAATAAAACCCCAAAAATGCATGGCCCTCGCTTAATTAATATTTTTATCCTTAGAAATCGAGGCGCGCCATTTAGTCAAATTTCCATGGCCCTCGAACAGTTAAAAATGCGTAGTTGCTTTAGGTGCGCTATTTTAAAAAATTACCTTCCTAAACTCGGGTGTGCATTTCATGTGACCCAAATCCAAATCTTAACAATGTTAAATAAAATGTGTCTCGGACTGTGGGTGCATTTCATGTGGCGTGGTCCAAAGACGTATTTTAGATGACGTTGAAATCTTCCTTAAAATAATTAAAAGCGGTTTTAAAGTGAAAATGCACATAGGTTTAAAAGTGTTTTTAAAAATCAGATAATTAGGCCAATAATAACAATTGAGCGACCGTGCTAGAACCACGAAACTCGGGAATGCCTAACACCTTTTCCCGGGTTAACAGAATTCCTTACCCGAATTTTTTGTGTTCGCGGACTGTAAAACAGAGTCAATCTTTTCCTCGATTCGGTATTCGAACCGGTGACTTGGGACACCATAAATTATCCCAAGTGGCGACTCTAAATCTTTAAATAAATAAATCCCATTTCGATTGTCACTTTAAGTTGGAAAAAACTCCCTTATACTCCTTTTGGGGTGTAGGAAAAAGGAGGTGTGACACCTATACCACCTACCTCATATCCAGGATGGACCCTTTGAAGTACATCTTTCAGAAGCCCATGGCAACCGGGAAGTTAGCCAAGTGGCAGATTTTGTTAAGTGAGTTCGATATTGTCTATGCAACTCAGGAGGCGGTCAANTTCCTAGTCAATCTTAGGTTCTTTGCTTTGCAGGGTCTTAGCCAAATTTTGCACTTCTAGCCACCTTTAGGCCAAATAAAGCCATTTTGCAAAAATAAATCATGTCTTGCATATGTCCAGTAGGGAGTATTATTGTCTCACATAGTGTTGGTTTAAAGTTTTGTCATACAGGTGTGGATCTACTTACCGGAGTTTGAGCATGACAGACACCCCGAGACCATCCAGTCAGGATCATTCAGGAGTTGCTTAAGGAGATTTTTCTTTTTATGTTTTGAGTTTGTTTTTCTTTTTATGTTGTCTTTTACCTTCTAGTTTTGTACAGTAATATCGAGTCTTTTGTTATTGTATTTACTATTTTTGTATTGAAAAAAAAAAAAGAAGTGTGTTATAAATCAAAAATCCAAAAAAAAAAAAAGATTTTGTGTTTTTTATTTCCTTTGGAAGTTTTCTTTAGAATACCAATTCTAGAATTAAAAAAAAACCTTTTGAGGTCTTTCTCCTAAGGAAATTAATTTCTAGAACTCCAAATAGAAAATTTTTGCTTTTATATTTCCTTTAGTATATTAGGACTAAAAAATTCAAAACAAAAGGGAATTTTCTTTTAGTACCTCTTTAAAGAGTTCTCTTTAAGGTATTAATTTCAAAAATTCAAAAAAAAAATCTTTTGAGGTTCTTCTTTGGGAAACTAATCCTTTTACTTTCATTAGAACTTTAGGACATTGTACATAGAAGTAAAAGAAAACAACATGGTTTCCTTCTCCTAAAAAAAAAGTCAAAAAATATTTTTCTCTTCTAGGGTTTTTTCCTTAATAGAGAATTTGTGTCAAAAGAAAAAAAATCCGTTAAGCTTGAGTTTAGAATAGGTTATAAAACATTAAGCCTAGAAAAAAAAGATTTGTTTCTGTTATTTCCCTTATTTCGTCAGAGTAGTCATTAATAAAAAGAAAAAAAAAGGAGAAAGTTAGTCTGTTTACTTTATTCCCGATATTCCAGAACTACACAAAGATCTGATTCATGCGGCGTCATGATACGTAGGCAACCTACATAGGGTTTGACCGAATCATTTTTTTAAAAATAAAAAGAAGAAGAAATAAGAAAGGAAAAAAAAAGATGAAATCATGGGATGTGAGAAATGAGAGGGAAGAAAAGAGCGATAATCGGAAAGAAAAAAAAGAAGGAAAATGAGCGAGCTAAGAAGTGAGAGAAAAGAAAAGAAAATAGAAGATTCAAATGGACAAATTGGGATGATGCCAAGTGACCTTATGACCCTCGAAGTCATTCTATAACCATTAATTGTTGCTAGGTGCATTGCACGCAATGTGATATTTTTGCTGTTAAATGCCCTAACGCTAACGGGATGACCCCATTTTTGATATCTTCATAGCACAAAGGAAGTTGGTTTGTGGTTCTTAAAGTGGTAACTCTTCTCTACAACATAAGGTTGAAAGGCAATGGCAGACGACAAAAGAATCGAGTCGGTTGATAGTGGTGCCCAAAAAATTATTTGAACAGGGTAATGGGTTGGTTGAAGAGGTAAGGATGTTAAGACAACACATGACGGACATGTATCAGGCCTAGATGACTGGGAAGGCACCACCCACGCCACCACCTGGATTGTTAGATGCTACCCTTACCCAAACTCCGGTCATAGTGCCGGATGATTCCCCATACTCTCCAGATCCACCCGCTTATCACAGCTTTCCCAACCACCCTAGTAGCCCCATCACGCGTCCTCCAATTACCTTTCCCCAAAATTGCCCTCCTGTCATATCCGATATCCCCAACAATGAACACCCATTCAAAGCTTATGATGCCCAATATTACCCCTCAGAGGTTGCCCACAAGGTTCCTGACTCATACAATCAGAACCCTCAGAATGAGCCTCATATTGAAAATGAAAAGGTCACAGGAAAAGAAGGGCGAGATGAGATATCCAGGAAGCTGAAAGGCATAGAGAAGTCCTAAAAGAACAAGCAAGGAATGGGAGACCATGGTAACATATCTTACAAAGAATTGTCTGTGTCCCTTGACGTTCGCCTGCCCGCGGGGTTTTAAATGCCAAAATTTAACTTGTATGATGGGTGTGGAGATACGGTAGCCCACCTGAGGGTTTATTGCAGTGAAATGAGAAGTGTTGGAGAGAACGATGACTTGTTGATGGCATATTTCAGTAAAAGCTTGACTAGGGCAGCTTTGGAATGGCATAATCAAGATGTCCGTAAGTGGCCTACATTGGTGACATGGCTCAAGATCGATACTTTCAATACAAATTAGGCATTACCCCAGACCGCTCCTCCCTATCTAAAATGGAAAAGAAGTCGGAAGAAAGCTTTAGGGAGTTTGGGCTCAGATGGAGGGAGCAAGCTGCTCGAGTCAGCCCCCCGATTGGTGAAGAAGAAATAGTTGAGCTTTTCCTACAAGCTCAGGGTCCCACCTACTTCAGTCATTTGATTCCGACCTTGGGTAAACCTTTTAATGATGTGGTAAAAATGGGGGAGATGGTAGAAGAGGGAATCAAGTCAGGCAAAATCATGAGTTATTGGGCATTGAAAGATACTACGAAAGACATTCAGAACATCCCAATAAGGTTGAGTGGAAGAAAGAGAAATAGAAAAGATGATCTGCTGGGCGTTCCTGCTCAACACTTTCAGCCTCGACATCGGCCCCATGGATATCCTTGTGCACCAGATGACCCTCCCCAATGCTACTTCTCTCCATAGAACCCCCAGAGCCGTACATCACTTTCCCAGCACTCTGTCCACAATGCACCACCATATGCTCCACACCCACGAGGCCCGCGATGGCCCATACCACTTCCCCAAATGTCTTACCTGCCCTCTCAAGCATATCAGCCACCTGCGCAAAAGGTTCCAACCGAGGCCAGAATATAAACTAAAAAGACTACTGAAAAAACAAAAGGCTTTCACCCCTATTGGAAATCATATGCCAGTTTGTTCCAAAGGTTGAGGCAATTGGACATGTTGAGGCCGATTCAGATAAAAATGCCAAACCCTCTGCCAAAGAAGTTTGATTTTTCTCAAAGGTGCGCATATTGCTCTGATGCCCCTGGTCACAGTACATAAAAGTGTTGGCACCTAAAAAAAGCAATTCAGAAGCTTATTGATGTAGGTGACATTGTCGTGCAAAATCCAGATGCAGCAGACACTAGCCGAAGTCCATCGCCTGTTCATAATGAGACGCATATGGTGGGTATGATTTATTTTGAGAAGCATGTTACGAAGCTTTCAGTGCTATCAGAGGTTGATCTTACGAATGAGCCGGCAAAAGGGACCCAAACGCAATTTGCTAAACTTAATATGATGAAGACTTATGAAGGTCCTAGTGATGTTGATGCGGAACTCAGTGGCTAAGATGTTAAGCTTGGTGATTGGAACGATGCTCCTTTCTTGGCTAGCCAGGGAGGAGTCTTGGTGGTTTATTTTGTTGTCATTTCTGTTGTCCGGTTTATTTCAGGGTTGTAATCCGGAAATTGTCTTGTGGCTCAAACCCTTCTATCCTTTTATTTTACCTGGTTTGTTTAGTTGTAGTAACTTGTTTAGTGTTGTCTAGGTTTTCTCCAGGGTTGTAACCCCAGTTTAGTGCTTGTTTTGTTGTTTGAACCCCTTCACCGTTTGTCTAATGCAATTTTCTGTTTTATGTTATTTCTAGTCATTTCTATTTAGTTCTTTCTCCTTTTATAGTTCTCTTCTTGGTCGCTCTAGTGATATGACATGCACGCATAATTCTAGGCCTGGTCTTAAAAGTTAGTTTAATCATGAAGCAATGAAACAATTTTGAAGATGATAGGGACATTTGAGGGGAGTAAGTAAAGAGATTTTGAGATCATTTGAAGCCCGAATTGTGTGAAACTGGGGCAGATAATTTGGGAAGTTAAATGGGTGCAAGAATTCATTAAAGTAGAGTGTATCCCGAACAATTTGAAGCAAGCGATTTTGAGTTCAAATGCATCTCAAGTTACAAAATAATGGAAGTTTTCTCCGAATTGACGGAGGATGTCCATTGAGAAAAGGGAATCACCCAACGAGGGTTCTGTACTTGACAATGCACTAATGGAAAGTGGAAGGCATATCAGTGGTATCAACGCTGAAGCCGCAAAAGAAATATCGTGCATGATCTTCAATTTTCATTTTAAGTTGCATGTGTTGTACTTGGCATTTTCAGGAATTGGGAGGCCCTCTTTCAGCCACCCAAACACTTATACCATTTGATACCCTCTTGAGCCTGTACTAGTTTCTTTGACCTCCCCTCTTTTGGAATCAAGTTAGAGTCATAAAAAAAAAAGAAAAAAAGTTTATGTCCCAATAGGTTTATTTGAAAAGGTTCATACCAAAAGGAAAATTCAAAAAAAAAAAGAAAAAAAAGAGAAAAAGAAAAGAAAAAGAAAAATAGCAACAACAAAAAAGTAGTTTTGTGAACTACGTTTGACCTGATTCTTGTCATCACAAGATACGTAGGCAGCCTTAGGGTTCGGTCATACCAAATAAAATATTTCATAATCCACGAAGTCGAGAGTGGGAAACTCCACAAAAAAAAAAGAAAAAAAAAAGAAAAGAAAAAAGAGAATGAAATTCCTTGTTTTAGAAATTGGGGGAAAAGTTTTAGAATGGATTCCAAAAGTTGTAAATAAATTAACCCAGTTGTGTTAGTTATTTTTGAGCCTTTATGATATTCTTTCTTTCTTACCCTGTTCAAAAGTCACATTACAGTCCAAAAAGACCTCCCAGATAATCTTTGAGAGTGCCGAGTTAGCCATGCTAAGAGCACATGATATTTTTACCATGGTTAATGCCTTGCCATTTGCAGAATCAGAGGAAATAAGAAGAAAAGAACAAAATGAGAGAGTCTTATTGGTGAAAACCTTCACAGGCACCATAAGACGATGGTGAGTTGAGGAAAAGAACAAAATGAGATAGGCTTGATGGTGAAAACCCTTCGGGCATTACAAGACGAATAAGGATTGTGAATCAGATTGGATAATCGGAGCATTGAAGCCCAGTTTCACGTTTTAGAAGTACAGCAAGATTTGAACATCAGACTTGTTTGACAGGTTAGGCCACTCAATCCACAGGTGCATGTCACGGTCATTAGAGTTGGTATCCGCATCTGATAGGTTTCTACTTTGTAGTTTTCTTGTTAGGAATCATCTCTTTCCATTGTCCTTTACTCTGTTCCTTTTGTCTTGTTTACTTCCTCTCCCTGAGTCTGTTTGGTCAGAACAAGTGAGAAATGACTTCAAAATTTGCCACCAGCTTTCCAATTGCACAAAACGGGATCTGGCTAGCACATGAAAGTGTCATAAGTCAGGAAACAACAACAAGCGCACTGAGTTGGTAACAATCAACATGCTTTGGGATCCATGTGAAATACAAAGGTCTAGTATATATCAATTCATGAACAGTGCAATAGATGGAAGGTGTTAGGTGAACGGATCAAAGGTATTTTCTGTGATAAGATTGACAAAGAAAGTGGTTAACCAGTGACGAGCAAGGTCTTCCAAGCAGAAATCAAAGTTATTATGGCAAGTGAAGGAGCAATAGACCTCAAGGACAAGGCCGGTGTTTTAAGTCAGGAAAGAACAGCATGCGCACTGAGGGGACGGCAATTAACGTGCTTTGGGATTCATGAGAAATACAAAGGTTCAGTACATGTCAATGCAAGAACACAATGCAACAGATGAATGGTATTGGGTTTGAACATATCAGAGGTATTTTTCGTGATAAAGGTGACAGAGAAAGTGATTAGTCAATAAACAAGCAAGGTCTTCGAGTGGAAATCAAAGTTACCATGGGAAGTGAAGGAGCAATCGCCCTCAAAGTCAAGGCCACAAACCAACCACCATATTTTTAAACTGACAAGATTTTTCTTTGATTTGAAACAGGGGCAGAAAATTTCATTTGTTTCGGAGAAACCCTCCGTAAGGAAAAGCAAGCACCAGACAGGTTTGACCGTAAATTCTCAGGACCCTCCTAGAAAATGGACCTAGTTTAAAATTCAAAACAATCATGAGTAGCAAAATCTAGCATAAATGTATCCCAAAGGAGTATAAGTTGGCTTCAAAGTTTGCATGCTTGAGATAGGATTCAATTAGGAGTTTTCAGGACCCTCCTGAATAATGGGACTTAGCTCTAAAATTTCCATTAGATAACCAGATTTAGCGGAAGTCACACCTTTAGAAGATATAATTTGGATTTAAAACCGTCATTTAACTAGGAGTTTTCAGGACCCCCCTGGATAATGGGATCTAGCTTTCAAATTCTTCGTGATATTTGGTAACATGATTCAGTTAACACTTAAAGATGTGCCCAGCTACCAAACTGGGGCAGAAAATTTTCTTTGTTTTATCTATTTTTGTTGAAGTCAGGCACCCATCAGGAGAGTAAGGGAGAACAACACCGGTTTTAAGGATAAGCAACATGTCAAGCGTCGGTAATCAGGAGCCCACCTAAAGAACAAAGCAACTCAAGTATCGGTAATCAGGAGCCCACTTGAAGAACAAAGCAGCAATTCAAGTGTTGGTAATCAGGAGCCCACCTGGAGAACAAAGCAACTCAAGCGTCGGTAATCAGGAGCCCACCTGGAGAACAAAGGGAAAGCAGCAATGTTCAAAGGAAGACGGTTCAAGTTCAGCAATCAGG
>NW_017677909.1:22569-26112 GCF_001879085.1 Nicotiana attenuata
CCTGTATAGCAGAGGAACACATTTCAAGTTTCAGCAGTCAGGAGCCCGCCTGGAGAACAGAGGTATTACAATTCAAGTTTTAGTTTTCAAATGCTTATTAATATTTGGTAAGATGTGCCCAGCTACCAAACTGGGACAGAAAATTTTCTTTGTTTTGTCTATTTTGTTGAAGTGAGGAGCCCGCCTATATAGCAGAGGAATACATTTCAAGTTTCAAAGTCAGGAGCCCGCCTGGATAGCAGAGGAATACATTTTAAGTTTTGAAGTCATGAGCCCGCCTGTATAGCAGAGGAATACATATCAAGTTTAGCTGTCAGGCATCGACCCAGAGAAAGGGAAAACATCTCAGTTACAATTCAAGGCGGCAACAAATGGATTTCACCGGGAGAATACAAGACAACAAGGCAACAAGAACCACGAGAGCAAGTTTGAAGATATAGATAGGATTTTGTAATGCATAGATCATAGCTTAGGCTAGCTTCTTTTATTTCGACATGGTGTAATAAGGGGGTTCAGTAAGCAGTAGCAGCAGCAGCAGCAACAGTGAAATCACAGCTTCATAGTAGTCCAAGCTACCAGACCTTCCCGAACTACACTGACCTGATTTCTTTTTAGCCAAGGATATGTAGGCAACCTCAGAAGCAGGGTGCGATCAAATCTTTCAAAAATGCTTCACACGGAGTATTCAAACGGGCAAAAATCGCTTGTATCCGCTCATTTATCTTTGCACGAAAACTCTTCGTGTTTTCGAGCAAAGAGGGGCAGCTGTGAGCACGTGACTTTTGCCCTATATGAATTACTCCCAGAAATTTCAAACAAAATAATTTCTTTTCATTGTTTGCAATTTGGTGGAATTTTGTGGCATTTCCCGTTATTTGTTTGCATTTGTCTGTGCGTGTTTATTTTATTTTAATTCATAAAAAAATACAAAAAATATCTTGCATTTTGCATTTAGGATTTAACCTTGAGTTTAAGGATTGTTTGGTAATTAAGTTGTTTCATAAAAGAAAATCAAATCAAAAAATATATATAGTTTAGTTTGCGTTTTTAATTTCTGATTTTGATCTTGAGTAGTGTTTCTTTTAAAATTATTTTGTGATAATTATCATATGTGTTTAATTAGTTTTTAGGGTTAATTGAGTTTTATGAATTAATTTAGATGTATTTTAGTTTTAAATCACAAAGAAAAAGGAATTAAAAAGAAGTTGGAAAAGGAAAAGAAAAGGAAGAGGAAATATATAATGGAAGAAGAATTTCAGCTGGGCCAACCCATCTCGTTTTTCCCAGGCCCAAACGAACCCCCCTCAATCTGCTCTGACCCAGGCCCAACAGTTCCCCATACCCGGTCCAGCCCCCCAATAACTCAAAACGACATCGTTTTAAGTAGGATCAATCCCAGCCGTCGAGGTTTGATGATCGGACGGCTGGGAAGCTTAGGTTGTTTGATATATAATTGTCCAAAGCAACCCTACCCCCTCAGGACCTTCCCCCCCAGGCCTGTCTCTCACCGGTTCATTAGAGACCAGCGTAGCCTCGCCGTTTTCCGCCGTGCACCGCCGGCCGGAAATCGCCACCGCCGGCGGCGGTCATCCAAAGGCCCCAAATTAACACCACAGACTCGCCTCAGCATCCTTAACCCCAATCTACCATCAGCCTACCTCAAAACCCTCTCAAACCATTCGAATAATCGAAACCCTAGCCGTCGCCTCCGCCGTGTCCGGCGGCGCCGCCACCCAATCCCCACAAAATTAACACCCCGTTATCCTCATGATCTCCTCTTCCCTAATCTCCACTCAATCATCCTCAAATGTTACCCAACCCTCTCGAATGTTGGATCAGAAGTGGAACCCTAATTTGCTCAAATTCCAAGTCAGCGTTTCATCAAAGTTTTGGGCCCAAATCGATCTTATTCGTGTATTTTTGATAAAGCACATGATTAATTTCGATTTGGGCCAGGAATCAAATAGCTGGAGGCTCAGGGTTATTTTTCGGATTTCTTCATCATGTTCAGGGTACTAATCCCGATTTCTTCTTCTTGTTTTGTTTTTATTGTTTGTTCTTTGTTCTAGTTTGCATGTTTTTCTTTTATGCTCACTGTTTATCTTTTCCATGGCATCTGCTAAAGTTAGTTCTTATTTTCTCACTAATTAAAGTCAATTAGCTTTAGGTGTTAGGTGATTTCTCCTTAGTTTAATTTTAGGTCCATTTTCTCTTTTGTTCAGTCCCTCAAATTGTGGACTTGGGTTTGTTTGAATCAACTCTTAGAAGTCAGTAGGCCCAGTAACGAACTCATTTGGGTCTATCCGACCTGTTGAGTTGGGTCATTTGGGCCCAGATCCATGTTTGGTAGCTTATGAAATAACAGGGGTATTGGGGGGTAATTTAGGAAGTTTAGGATAGGGGAATCTTTGGTAACTAATTTCAGAAGTTTCTAGTAGGGGTTTTAGGAGAATTTCAGACTTTTGGGTGGTTTAACTTGGGTAGCAAGTCAATAATTAGAGGATATCTAAGCAAAAAGTAAAATTCAAAGAGGGCTAAAGTGCAAAGCTGAATCCTGTTTGTTGCCCTATTCCCTTGCCTATAAAGGCATCTTTTCTTGCCTTTCAAGGCAGACCTAAATGGCTGAAAATTCAGAAAAAAGAGACCTGAAGGGAGAAAAATCTGAAAAAAATCAAAAAAAAAAGAAAACAGCTGAAAACTTCACTGTTACATTGAGGTCTCTTTGTTATTTCTTAGACCTTTAATTCCTGAAATAAAAGCTAGTATGGTTGAGAGTTGAAAATCCAAAAGAAGGCTGCATAATTGTACTGTTTTATAGAGATTTGAAAGGTTGAAAATCCAGAAAAAAAAATACAAAAAAAGCTGCAGAAACGTTACTGTTTGATTGGTTTTCTAGTTTCTTTCTTAAGGGTTTTATTCTCTGGAGTTATCTTGGATTCATGTGGTATTGAAGTTGGTTTAATTTTGGGGTTTTTGAAAGCTGAACATGGTTTGAATTTGTGTAGTCCTGGCTTCTAGCTTCCTTAGCTACTCTTGCTTTATCTGAAATTCCTGAAAGAATCAAGTACTCATCCTGGTGAAAATAGTCTGGTTTTGGGGTTTCCACACTGACTTTTCTAACTAGAGGGGCTACTGTCTATTGCTGTTGTCGACACTGTCTATTTGCTGCTGATCTCCCCTTCTTCTGATTTTTTGCTATTTCTAAATATTTCCTTGGTTCTTAAGTGATGTATGAAGCGTGAATCAGAAAAATGCAATCAAGCTTGAGGAAATGATAACTGCTTCTTGTTTCTCTGTCAATTTTTTATATATGTTCTTTAGTTTAGTCATCAAGTGAATCTGTTTATGTCGTTAATAATGTATTCCATGTGGAGGTTTAGATTTGAATTCGCTATAATGTGATGATTTAGGATTGTTTGGCTTTTTTTTAAAGTGTTTATTGATTAAGGATCAGGGCTCTTAGTGATTAGTTAAAGTTATTTTGCTTGGGCCAAGATTGAAATGCCTCAGATCGAATTTTGGGGTCAACACCATTGGCTCAGA
>NW_017677910.1:0-18964 GCF_001879085.1 Nicotiana attenuata
GGCATGCAATCAGCCGGAATCAGGTCGGACGTCCCGATCCGGACAAACCTGCTCATCCAGCCTCGATCTTTGTCTTCATCGATGCTGGAGAATGGGGGTTTGCTAGCCCGGCGGGCCAGTTTTATTAATCCCCCTCGAAATATTCGGGGGCTGTATAGTCGAAGAAGATGGTCGAGGGTAAAGGGGAAATCGCCCTCGACTCGCTCAACAAAAAACCGAAAGAGATATACGATCCGCCACATCGAGGGGTGGATCTGACCTAAGGTCACCTCGTACCGCCGGCAGAACTCCACTATGATGGGTTCTAAGGGGCCTAAGGTGAAGGGATATGTATATACACTAAGATATCCTTCAACGTGAGTCATAATCGACTCGTCACGGGAAGGGCGACCAGGTCTTTCCCTTCCCATCTACATTCAGCCCTCACCCGGTCTAGGCAACCGGGAGTGATTAGACTAATATACTCCGATGCCGGTTCGCCGCGGCCCGGGACCGATGATGGGTTTTCAACCTGGAAGTCGGCAGATACCGAGCAACCAGTCGGTGTGAATGCTTTCAATGGGGGTTCTGGTGCATGTTCATCAGATCTAGCGGGGCTCGCGGCCGAGCTTGGTCTAGAAGGAACACTTTGTGAAGTTTTCGCCATTTCTTAAAGCTTTACGAAGAGATGAAAAGAAAATACAACCAACGCAGAATTTGAGAAAGATAGGAAATGTTGAACCTGGAAGGGTCGTTTATACTTTTTCCATGAGGCGGTGGCGCGAATCGCGAAGCCACAGACACGAAGCGACAGATAATTAAGAGAAGCATTAAATGCCTGCAGCAGGCGTGGTCAGAGCACTCGATGGCTTTTTCACCTGGCGTATGGCCATACGTCACGGGCATCACGTCACCGGTCATATCGTTTATTATCATTACTCTCTAATAAACGAGGGGACTATCTGTATTAGGTGATACCCTTTTTTGCTTGAGCCCGACCGGGTTGGGTCCGGTCCGGAGCAAATCGGGGCCATCGAACCCGACCTGGATGCAAGGTAGAACGACGGCCACGTCTACAACCGAGGTCGAGTCATTTCGAGACCGTTACGGAGCTCGATAGGAGTCACCACCGGATGGAGAAACACACAAGGTTGGAAGCCGGACTCGTAACGGATAACCAAGCGTCGCCGGATATCTCGCCCAAACGTGATTTTCTCAACCACTTCAGGCCATTAAGGCGTAATTACAGGGATCCACGATGTAATCAATTGACCTACCTTATTTTTACCCTTAATCAGAATGTATAAAAGGGGATCTCTCTAA
Source organism: Nicotiana attenuata (assembly GCF_001879085.1). Taxonomy (NCBI): domain Eukaryota; kingdom Viridiplantae; phylum Streptophyta; class Magnoliopsida; order Solanales; family Solanaceae; genus Nicotiana; species Nicotiana attenuata. Next base: position 1,303 of record NW_017677910.1, read on the forward strand.
ATTCTTGTGGATGATCAAGCACAATTGTTCTAAGCAATATTATATTCTGCGATTATTTACTTTAACAGCAATTGTTGAGTCTTTATCTTTATTTTCCTTAACCTAAAAACCTTTTGTACCTTTTAGTTCACGGATCCTTAAAACCCCATATAAATTCAATTGTTATCCGGATTCGAGGGTAAACAAAATCCTCTATTTAGGAATTTTCTCCTCTAGTTTTTCAACTTTGCAAACCTCAACAAGATAAATAATCTCTATTTCATCAAAGTTTTCTTCAAAATACCTCTTTGAGTCTTAACGTCTTCCAAAGAAGATTTTAAAGTATTGATCACAATCATCTCTTAGGAACTCTTTGTCATGCCATTTCTAAAAGCGACATGAATTAATAATTTAAGACAAATAATTAGCAAATTTATAATACTTCCTCAATCCATTTATGTGGTAATATTTGATTGGATGTGAAATTCAAAAATGACAAAGACTTTTGATATTTGTACTAAAACAAGTCATATTGCGTAGCATATAATCTCATTAATGATAAGATAATTTTTTTAAAGTTGAATGTTTTTTTAAATATAAAAATATACGTATTATTTATTTTGGGAGAGAAAATACAGGAAAGAACCTCGCATAACACGAGATAGAGGAAGTAACATTTTTCAGCTTTGTTAATTTCCCACTTGCAATCCCCTCCCCATTTTTCATTTAAAAGCTCTCTTAATTAAACAAAATTTCTGTAATAAGACTAAAAATTTCTTTTGTTGCTTCAATTCACTACCCCGAGATAATCAATTGACCAAATCGAGCAAATGAAAATCTAGAAACTAAACCCATCAAACAAAAATCAATTCTTAACAGTCTTCCCTTCCTTTTAATTTATGTAATGGTGCTTGATTGGACATGTAAGTTTATATATTAAAAAAAAAGAATTTTTATAATTTGTGATCTTAATAATCATGAAATTTTTTGATAATAAAAGCATACTATTAAGAATAAAATAAAAAAAAATTAAAATTAAATTATTTTTAAATACAAAAAGTTAGACTATTTTTAGAAAACGAATAGGAAAACGTGACATGTCAAACAAACTGTTGTGCATTAAACAAGTTCTTCAACAAGGAGTGCAACTGAAGATTTAGTTGTGGGACCCTCTCTATGACGTGTGAGTTAACTCAGATGCCACGTCACTGAATCGGCGCCATTTGAAAGGATGAAACAGTCAGGGTAAGGAAGAGAAATGCCAGGGGAAAGGGTTCGGAGGTTTTTCCTAACCTCCTTTTTCTGTTGTTCAATCCACACATTCGTTCATATTTCATCACATCGAAAGTTTTCTTTTTGAGTGTAATTAATTAAGTGGGAAAAAGAGTGAGTGAGTGATGGAAAACTTGTGGTCGGACGGCTCAGAATCTCCACCGCCTATGGTGTTATAGTTCCGCCACTCTTCGATTTTCCTCCTCTCTCTGCCCGTACAAGGTCCGGTCTTTTAACATCAATACTCACTTACTTTAAATGTCATTTCATCATTATAGCTTTAATTTAAAATAATTACTCCATCTGTTGATTATTATTATCATTTTATTGGAAAGTCGAGCTTCTTTTTCCTTTTGAGTATTTTTCTTGCACGTGTTCTGTTAAAATAGGAAAAATTTGAAAATTCTTTTTGGAGAAAAGATTTGTGTAAGAAATTTTGTTTAGATAATTTTTTTGTGGAGACTTTTGATTATTTTAGGAATGAAAGATGAAACATATATACCTCCAAATCTTACATGTTTTTGAAAACTAATGTTGAAAAAACATCTTCAAGAGTGGTTTTGTGAATTTCAAAAATTATAGTATTGAATATGACCAATTAACAAACCAACAAAACCTCTTGTTACACATAAGATTTTGTTGTTGCATCGAAAGAGATAAATGTTAACTAATCTAGCTAACATTGAACTTGTTAAAATGAAATGGTTGAATAATTGATATATGAGATTATTTAGGAATACACATTGAATGCCATGGCGAAATAGTGTCTGCGATCCATGGATCTCCGATTGGGAAACTGTATCCAAGCTCCGTGGCTAGTGTGTTCTCTTTGGACTTTTAAAAAAATTAAGAAATTAATATCTGACGCCTGAAAATTAGATGATTAGACCTTGTAATTCCAACTTCTTTTTCGGTTCTGAGGAGACAAGAGAATTTGTATACTTAAATATAACAAATCTAGCAATCACGAGCTGGTTACTTGTTATAATATATATCGGTAGTATCTTTGCTTCTCATTAAGATGTAGTTATATTAGTCTTTTTGCAATGTAGGATGCTGGAATCATCGTATAACATGTTATTTGATTGCAACTGTATAAATCTGCAGGCATATTTTATTTGATTAAGTTAGTTGTGTAGTATACTTTATATTCTAGGACTTCTCTATCCTACTCACTCTCTTAGTTTTTGTAATGTGCCTGCAGGCATAATTCAGGAAAAAAGTTGGGAAATTTCTAACACATAATTGACTATGAAGAGCACCTTCTACTTAAATAGGTTTCTTTTGGTCAATTCAAAGCTTTGTGATTCTGATTGTCTACAGAGAGAGACAGATTTATGATTTTTAGTTAGTGGGTGTGGACTGGAGCACCATAACGTTCATTACTCCTTTGTGACAATGTTTCTAACTTAGTACTGATATATGTTTCAAAATTGTTTAACTATATATAATTAAATACGCCGAGCTGCGGCAGTAGGTGGCCACACCTGTGCCACTATTCTGCATCCCTCACTGATTGTCAAGGCATTATGGTGTCAAATTCACCTTCTTCAGCTATTTATGCACTGTTATGATCGTACGTCTCAAACTTCATCATTAACTGTAGCGTCTCTTGTGAAAATATAACCCTAGGCCCGGTCTTGTGTTTCAACATATTTGGCTATGGATAAATGGTTAGGTATGTTTTCTGCATTTTCCTTGGCTCAATGACCGGCTAGTTTGACAAGAAAAGGTTTTTCCTTAGCCTTCTCAGGTTGAAGGCCCACTTGACCACAAACCTGAAGAGAAAATTGTAGGAAATGCACAATTTTGTTGGCAAAGTTATTATGACCTTTTTTGTCAGATATTTTGTCTCCTTGCTGATTTATTATCTCCATAATGTGATTCTCACATGCGACTCATATCATACATGTCTTCAGTTTCACAAGTCAACTCGTTGAGCGTCCACCTGACATAGATCAATTTTACCCCATGCGACAATTTGCAAACCACATATGAGAAAATATCTGATAAAATACGAGAATTTGTCATCTATTGATTATGTATTTCATTCCAGTAATTGAAACATGACAACAATATTTCAGCTTCTTAGCCTCAGATGCTCCAAATTTGGCATTCACATGTTCTGGATCTCTAAGTATGATACTTGCTGAAAAGCTAATGAAAGAACAAGTACCACCGGAACTCATGGAGTAAACTTTGCTTTCCTAAAGATGAAGAGGGACTTGGATTCAAATCACTCTTAGATATTCAAAACTCCTTTATTATTAATGGTGGATGTTTAGGACTAATCAAAGTCTTTGGTGTTTGTCAAAACCAAGTACTGCTTGAGAACTAATGTCATTGCTAGAAGCTGGAGCTCAAGTCAATCATAGAGATGGAAAGAACTTCTAGAGTGTAGAAAAATTGTTGAACGTCATATGGTTTGGAAAGTTAATAGTGGATCCTCTTTATTCTGGTGGGATAATTGGACAGGACTGGGTCCTCTTGCTATGTTACTGCAGCCAGGTACTAAACCTAGTAACTCACAGGTGAAGGAATTCATTCAGGGCAGCAGCTGGAATATTAACAAGCTTTTGGATATAGTCCCACCAAATCTGAAGAATCATATTGAGCATATTCTCATCTCCGGAAAGGATGCTCCTGAGTCTTGATAAATGCTTTTGGAATCTGACGACTGATGGTAATTATACCTGTTCCTCTGCCAGAGAGCTCATTAGACAGAAGAAAAGTAAGAATGACACCTTTGGAAGGCTGTGGCATTAAGGAGTTCCTTTTAAGACCTCTTTCCTTAATTGGAGATTCCTAAAGAAGAAGCTCCCACTGGATGATACTATATCAAAATTTGGACAGAATAAGGTATCGAAGTGTAACTATTGCAGGATTCCTCAATCGGAAACTTCTTCTCACCTCTTCATTGAAGGAGACATTGCCAATAAAGTTTGGAAATACTTTTCAAGCTCCATAGGAATTAAATCGGATACTAATCACTTTAGGTCTCTTTTGTGTAGCTGGTGGGCCACCAAACTAATAACTTTATGCAGGAAACCATTTGCAACATCCTTCCTAGCTTCATCACATGGGAATTGTGGAAGAGGAGGAATGTAGTGAGGCATGGTCAGACTACTATTCATGTACACAGAATCGTTCAACAGGTAGTGTATAGTACTAAAATTATTTTAATTAAACAATTAATCAGATTAACTATGACTTGTCTTGGAGAAAAAATTGTGTTTTTGCAGATCAATATTCCCTCAATGATCTACAGTGTTCCAGTCTACTAGAATAAACCACCTCCCTCTATGTCACGACCCCAAATTCCCTCCGAAGGATGTTGTAATGGCACCTAGTCTCTACGACTAGGTAAGCCTAACAAATAGCAACCAGTGAACAAGTATAAAAATACAAGATACTGAAAGTGAGTAATAATGGATAGAACCGTCTGTAAATAGAATCTCACAATTTCACACCCCAAAATCGGTGGAACTGAGTCATAAGCTCTATAGAATGCTACTAGAGTGCTACTACATCACTGTCCGAAAAAGGAAATACGATAGTAATGAAAATAAGAAAAGGTGACTTCGAGGCATGCGGACGCTGAGCATGCATACCTTGAAGTCTCCGGTAAAAGCAGCTAGCAAGACTCTCTATCTACCTGCACAAGCGGACGTACCTAGATCTGCACTAAAAGATGTGCAGAAACATCGTATGAGTACACCACAACGGTACCCATCAAGTATCAAGCCTAACCTCAGTAGAGTAGTGACTAAGCCAGGTCAAGACACCTACTAGGATATGAAATAGACAATATAAAATGAAATGCGGTTATAAAATTGCAAGTATGAAATCAACTAATACGGAACAAGATAATAACATGATCTAAAATCGGGAAAATCAACAGTAGAAATAGCATGAAAGAAACAACTAAAGTGATACAAATTAAGGTCATGTACGGACTACAACTACTAGGATGATAACGAATGGAGAAACAAGAAATATTCCTCCTACGACACTTGCAACATGAAACAACAGCAGGAAACACAACGAGGTACCGCCTGGTGTATAATGAAATCAAACCGAGGTACCACCTCTTATAATCAAGAATAGCAACCAAGGTACCGCCTCGTATTCACATTTGTCAATTTCAATAACAATCTTTCCTTATGCCGTCGCGTGAGCCTTACATTAGAGAATAAGTTTTGAAAATACTTTTTCCGAAATAGCTACACGCACTTTAGCCCACCTTATGACGTCGCGTGGCTTCACATAGTTCCCCTACAAGCAACACACACATAAGTCCCACCTTATACCGCTGCATGCACATCACCCCAAGCCTTATACCGCCGCATGCGCAATCATATCACGATAACAACTTGCACCACAAGTACCCACATATCACAAGTTGCCAACAACAACAATATCAACGTTTCCATAACAATAGCTCATGGCTCCAACACAACGTATGTGGGATTATCAACAATAATAATGGATGAAAAAATTCTCAATAGGATAGATGTTTCAACAATAACCGACATCGTTTCAAAGACTAAATTCGTGGAGCCTGAGTAGTCTGGGAATGTGCACCCCTACTGAGTTTGGGGCAATCTCTGACCATGTGGCGGGTATCACCACACTCAAAACAAGCTCCCGGAGGATGTGGAGGCTGGGACTGGCTCGGGCCTAGTCGGCTGGACTGACTGCTAAAGTACCCTGTGCTGGAGGTGCACTAGAAAGTGGAAGAGCAAAGTGTGCAACCTAGGACCTCGATACAACCGGAGCACCACTAGCCACTGGAAGTGCTGAATGAACCGGTCGGCTCACATAGCCCCTACCATGACGGGCTGAAGATGCAGCGTAACCACTACTAAATCCCCCTGTGCCACGAGGCCTCTTGGCCTCCCTATCCTCTCTATCACGGTCTCGCATGCCCTCCAACCTCCGTGCAATCTTAACCACATGCCGATATGGAGCGTCTGACTCCATGTTACATCCCGCATTTTCATACGTTAAAGTTTCGTCACAAGTTAATCGGCGTAAGTTCGGGAATGAGTTATAAGTATTATGCTATTTATATCAAGCAATAAGTAAGTGCCGTGAAAGAAAAAGGGGAAACGAATTAAAGAAAATGACTTTCGTTAAAGGTTGTCAATTTGGGATAAAATACTGTCCAAGCAATAATAGCCGATATTTATGGACTAGTACCACACAAGTACCATATGACCATGATAGTGTGACGTATAAGGGGTATTAAAAATAAGTAATATTTTAAGTAATTTGAGACAATTCTTAATTATGTGGGTAATTGGTTAATTACCGGATAGCGGAATATTACCTAATTAACTAGTTAGTTTGGGATAAGATTAAAGCCCTATCCCACTCCCACGTGGCAGCAAGCCACTAACAAAATAAATGACTCTTAGTCATGTTAGATTAGATGGCAACCCATTTCCAAGATAAACCTTGTAATTAGAAAAAAGCCACAAATCTTTTAACAATTAAAAAGATACTTATCTTCCAACATTCTGAAAGAATAGCAAGGCGCTACATAAGGCAAGGATCAAATTCAAAGATAGATATGCTACTACGTATCTTTCAATTCATATTCAAAGATATCAAATTCATTTATTTGGCAAGGATTAATAGAAAGGAAAAACAAGGAATATAGGTGAGGGAACTTTTGAAGTTCATATGAGACCTCACGTTACTATAGTCATGGCAGCCTTAGATATGTAAAGAGATTCATACAAAATTGCACTGTGTAATAACCACGGGATTTTGCAACTCTAAGGGAGTACGGTGCAATCCTTCTGAAGAATATCATACGGATTTTTTCTACTCTAGGTATGTTAAGGCTATCCTTTCTTTCTTTTGGCATGATCTATACGACACCAACGAAATGAGCAAATGCACAATCTTCATACATGACTCTATTGATAGAAATATTAGAGATGCTTATGTTCTTGATTCCCCACCACCTGATCAGCTGGTATACGTTGATGATTTGTCCACAGTGGCCAAGATGATATGACGGCGTGCCCTCAGAGGCTTGATGATGTTATGAACGCATATACCCATGCATGGTATGCCATTTATAAGAATATGAATGACATTATAATATTAAATGATTCTTAGAGCTATTCAGATATACATGTTAAGTCTTTTACTCCATGTTTCTCTCATGTCTATTGTTTACCGATTTGTATTCCTTACATACGCGGTACATTATTTGTACTGACGTCCCTTTTGCCTGGGGATGCTGTGTTTTATGCCCGCAGGTCCCGATAGACAGGTCGAGAGTCCTCCAAGTAGGCTATCAGCTCAGCGGAAGAAGTTGGTGCACTCCATTTGCTCCGGAGTTGCTTGTTTGGTTAGTATGATTTAGACGTGTATTGTTTGGTATGGCGGGGCCCTGTCCTGACCTTTATGATAAGTATGTACTGTTAGGGGCTTATTGGCAAAGGTCATGTATACGGATACTTGTATGACCTTGTTGGCCTATATTTTAAGTATATAATGTATCACATTGGCCTTATAGGCCCGTATGTCATAGGTATGAGTTTCTATATCAGATGGGGTCATTCTACGTCGAGTATTCCCTCTTGTTTACTGTGGTGATCCCCTGATGTCCCTTCTAGCCCACTTACCTGTGATGATATAATAAGAAAGATACGTTATGTTGGTACTCGGTTGAGTAAGGTACCGGGTACCCATTGCGGCCCATCCATTTGGGTCGTGACAAAAGTGGTATCAGAGCAGTTCTGTCCTAGGAAGTCTACAAGCCGTGTCTAGTAGAGTCTTGTTTATGGGTGTGTTGTGCACCACACTTATAAGCAGGAGGCTACGTGACATTTAAGACTGTCACTCTTCCTTCTTACTCTAGATCGTGTGGTAGAGCTCAGTTGTACGAACTCAATTTCCTAAACTCTATCTTATTCGTAATACGACGATGCCTACATCCAGAAAGACGGTTCGTAAGAGATATAGCTGTGAAAGAGTTGAGTCAGAGGAACTCGATTTCTGCATTATGCCTATGATGGATACATATGAGGTATCCAGCAGATCATGTGTGTACTAAGATGTGTAAGTTTCTTGATAAGGATTCCTAAGGCAAGAATGTCTATCCACTCTTACGGTAAAAAGGAATAAGAGAATCGGAAGGTAGACACAAGTTTCAGCAAGTAAAAGAAGCAAGGTGAAGAAGGGTATGAGGTACCCAGTTAATGAAGGTTCACCGTATTGACAACTCAAGCAGAGGAATTTAAGCCTTTTGAGTTACCTTCAACAGTAACAGAGGTATATACAATTGGCCACACCGATCTCAGTTATGCCCTATAGGAGCTAATATATATGGTTTAAGAGAAGGACGTGATACTAGAATTTGGCTGGAGGTAGGGTAACCTAAAATGGTGGATGGATTGTTTGTGTTAGCTGACGTTTCCGAAGGATATTGCAAAAGTGCTAATAATCTCCTTGTGAGACATCCAGATGGTGCACTCTAAAATAGTACAACTAGATATGAGTACTACAAAGATAGGCACTAGAAGCCTTGAAGGGATAAATATTGCCTATGTGTGGCTTCCGTCCCTAGTAGAGCGAGAACGTTATGCAATCCGAAGAGCTAGTGGGTGGAGAAAGGGGAGCTAAAAGCAAAAGAATGTCTTGTTGAAGTTTTCAGAATAAAGTGATAGACATAAATGTTAGCAGGGAAATGAGGAGAGAGTCAATGAAGCATTATAAGTAATATGTGATACATGGATGACAACAGTAGAAGAAAAATGAAAATGATGACAGTATTACAGAGTCTATAGCCAAGGGAAGGAAAAGATGAGAGGTGATAGGCCTTGAGACAACAAAAGAGGATAGGCATAAAGTCATATCTTCATTTCGAGAAATAAGTTCGTGACTCTAATGTGATTACCAAAAGGAAAAGTTAGACCCCAGAGTGATGGAAATCAGTATGTGCTGGTGAACAAGATAAACTAAACATGAATTAGGGACCGAGTGATTTGATAATAGTCGGCATCATGAGAATTTCAGAGATTGCATTCCGATAATAATAGAATGGACAACAGAAGAATAATCTTTAAAGGTCATTTAGGAAGACACTTCCCTAAAGAAAGCAATGTGAGCAAAGTTAAGCTTTAGGGACTATGTGTGCCAGTTACACTCAGTGTCACTCTCGTGAGTAAGGAGATTTGTTATCCTTGGTACAGAAGGATTACCGCAAGGCGAGTAAGGGTCATCGATGATGTGAAAAGACGCCAAAGATGAAGAGGTAAAACATCTATACTTAGATCATCGTAGCTCTCGATCTTAGTACTACCAAAAAGGGGGGAATATGGAGTGATATGGCATGAATTCAGAATTAAGTAGTTCTAGTAATCATGGAATGGTAAAGGAAGAATGTGGTAAAAACAAAAAAAAAAGAATTGAGATTACACTTATTCACCTCCTACGCATATGCTACGATTCCAGAATATTAAGCAAGCACGACGCCAAGGAGAGGAAGTAAGGGTTCCGGCTCGGGATGTTATTGATAAATAAAGAGCGTGCAAGATGTAAGTTAAGACAAAGGAAATAACCCAGGAAAGATTACGCGGAGTATTGATATGAGAATGGATCAAAGAGTAGTTAATAGTTTATTCAGGAAGAGCCTAGTTATGGCTAGTCAAGGGGATACAGACAAATCAGTAGGTCGTGCAAGATAAATATAGTAAAAGCCGATATAGTGAATTCAACCTTGCAGTAATGTCATTGTAATACTTGAGAAATATTCAGATAGGAGTTGGGGTAGTTAAAGGTACCGTGTGAGTATTACGGGAATAAAAGAGAGTGCCACTGGAAGACAGTCAAAATATCAGTTCAGAACAACCCTACAAGCACAAGGGCGTGGAAGTAAGTAACTACGGATAATTATAGGCAAGGAAGGACATCAAAAGGTCTGTCGAATATACAATGTAATAAGCTTACAGCTTTACAAGAGTCAGAGGATCCTCCCTAAATACTACAATGAAAGACTAGCTGAGGAAGTAAGGAAGAAGGCTTCAACCTAAGCTCAGTAACCTAAGGAGGAAATTGTCTTATAACAACAGTCTCACAACAAAATTGTAAGCACTCCAAAGAAAGTGGCACCCACCGTGGCTAATGAGCGAGAAGTAAAAATTAAAAGTAATATTCGAGATCATATGAGTTGCACAAAAACTCCAGCATGTGTGGGAACTAAGATAAGCTAAGTATGCACGCAACAAGGGTGCAGAAAGACCAGGAAAAGTAATAGCTTAAAACGAAAGGAATTATTCGATCAATGATCTCGAGTTAGTTACCTTATGAACGCACTTAAGAGTTCAGAGTACTATCCATGCAGCATATATGTTGACAATCATACAGCCGTAGAAGATTCCGGTATAAGTTAACAGAAAGAATTGAGCCCAGGTCATAGACAAAGGATTGAATTGTTAGAAGATTGTATCATGGATGACCATAGTGTCCATGAAGGGCTAAAGTAATAACTAATACCATGAGCCACAGATTGGAAGATAGCTTAAGCCTACATAAAGGTTGATCAGAGGAAAGAGGAAACTAAAGAATTACATCAACTAAGTAAATCAGGAGTTTGATTATTGGACCCAAAAAATTATGGACACCGTGATTGAGAACATTGCAGAATCACTCTTAATATCAGAGGTACAAGAGAGATAATATAGTAGCCATAATTTATAACTGCTCTACGATAAAGCCAGTTAGAAGAGTACCAGCCTCATAAGAAGTCAGTATGAAGCCCTCATCAAATCATGTAAAAAGGTGCAAGCATTATAATAGAAGTTCAAGTTGTGGATGTGAATTATACCTATGTGGAAGGGAGGTCATGAAAGAGATAGAAGATGTGATGCGAAACATTAAGGTAAGTAAGGTAAAGGTGAACAACGTACGAGATACTCAAATGCAGAAGGTTGTGAATAGTCCATACTTCGGATAGAAGGCTAGAAGCGCGGGGATTTAATATCCAGGAATAATAGCGGCATCGTCAGTGGCATATCTTCCAGCCTATGGTTTCTAGGTATCAAGAGGTCTAGTTAAGAGATTAAAAGAAGAGTTAGAGACGATGTGATGTCTCGCTTGATGTTCCATAAAAGCATAAGGGAATCGGTCGCAAGCTAAAGTATGATAGAACGACAAGGTTTTAGAAAGACATGAGTAAGGATAAGAAAAGGGCAAGTGAGAAAGTGACGAAAATAGATAAGTCCTCGGGATTAAGCCCGTGAAAACAAGGGAGTTGATGGTTTCTCTAAGTTATAGAAAGCTCAGTATAGCCTGAATGGACTCAAAGGAGTCTAAGACTAGTAGCATTTAGAAGTGATGGAATGCTGCCCTGGTAGAGGAATGAGGGTGTGATTGTGATAGATAAAGGATGACGTTTGGGACTTCGATTGAGTAATGACTTGAAGAGGATATCATGAATTGTACGGGACTAAAATACCCATATAAGGGGAGTCACATTGGGATGCTATAAAGTACGGCTATGGAAGTATAGTATCACCCCTAGGTGGATCAATCTAATTACTCCAGATGTCCCCGATGAGATGTGAGCCCTAGCGGCGATGTTCCATAAGAGCTCAAGTTATCAGTGGTAGATGATGGATCAACATTAAGGTGAATCAACAATAGTTGGATAAAAGTTCAACAATATGAGATGAGATCAGGCTGTCATTCTTAAGATAAACAGTAATGAAGAAGCATTAAAGGACTTAGATTTATACATATAGGATAGGCAACTAAGGTAACCTGGAGTTTGGTAGCAGATCTCAGTAACGATAAGAGTTGTGGTATATATGACCTACCTAGATGCAGTAAAGTCATACGGATGGATAAACTGATCTATGAAATAAGGTGTAGAAATATTCTTAAGTTCAACAAAGTACCGAGCGAAGAACTTCAGTATACCTATAGATGCCCAGAGGGACATCTTATCAAGCTCTGTATATGTTTACAAAGTGAGGCCTAGAGATTGGCTAAAAGTTGGAGGAAAAAGGAGAGAAGAGTCGCATAGGCGCATTTACAAAGTCAGAGTCGTACATGCTACATAATAAAAGGTAGCAACAGTTACAAGATTGGAAGGATTCCGACCGCGAGTCGTGGTCTGAGAAAGAGGCCTAAAGGGGGGAATGCCTTTGCCTTTGGGATTCATTCACAGAACAGTTGCCTAGATGGTAAGAGGAGTAAAAAAGTATTCGGAAGACATAGGTTATGAAAATGATAAGGGCATCAGTAAACATTCGAGGACGAATGTTCAAATGGGGGAATGATGTTACATCCCGCATTTTCATACGTTAAAGTTTCGTCGTAAGTTAATCGTCGTAAATTCGGGAATGAGATTATAAGCATTATGCTATTTATATCAAGCAATAAGTAAGTGTCGTAAAAGAAAAAGGGGAAACGAATTAAAGAAAATGACTTTCGTTGAAGGTTGTCAATTTTTTGGATAAAATACGGTCCGAGCAAAAATACGCGATATTTATGGACTAGGACCATACAAGGTACCATAAGATCATGATAGTGTGACGTATAAGGGGTATTAAAAATAAGTAGTATTTTAAGTAATATGAGACAATTCTTAATTATGTGGGTAATAGGTTAATTACTGGGTAGCAGAATATTACCTAATTAACTAGTGAGTTTGGTATAAGATTAAAACCCCACCCCACCCCCACGTGGCAGCAAGCCACTAACAAAATAAATGACTCTTAGTCATGCTAGATTAGGTGGAAACCCATTTCCAAAATAAGCCTTGTAATTAGAAAAAAGCCATAAATCTTTTACCAATAAAAAAGATACTTATCTTCCAACATTCTGAAAGAATAGCAAGGCTCTACATAAGGCAAGGATCAAATTCAAAGATAGATATGCTACTACTTATCTTTCAGTTCATATTCAAAGATATCAAATTCATTTATTTGGAAAGGATTATATAGAAAGGAAAAACAAGGAATATAGGTGAGGGAACTTTTGAAGTTGATATGAGACCTCACGTTACTATAGTGACGGCAATCTTAGATTTGTAAAGAGATTCATACGAAATTGAACTGCGTAATAACCATGGGATTTTGCAACTCTAAGGGAGTACGGTGCAATCCTTCTCAAGAATATCATACAGATTTTTCCTACTCCATATATGTTAAGGCTATCCTTTCTTTTTTTTGACATGATCTATACGATACAAACGAAACGAGCAAATGCCCAATTTCCATACATGACTCTATTCATTGAAATATTAGAGATGCTTATGTTCTTGATTCCGCATGTATCATATTATTCTATCATCTGTTCATGGGTCTCAGAAAATACGTAAGTTGAAAAAGTTTATTTTGTGATATTAATCAAAGGCATAATGGTCTTATGACACTCCGAAAGATTTTATTGACGTACTTCTCATGCATTGCATTCATTTATAGTGACCCATGATTAGATGGCATTATATACGCGTATATATGTATATTATACGTATATGGGATATGGGAAAAGGTTACGGCGTTATATACACACCACCACGTTGATGATTTGCCCACAGTGGCCGAGATGATATGATGGGATGCCCTCAGAGGCTTGATGATGTTATTGTCACGACCCCAGTTCACCCTCCATGAACATGTCGTGAGGGCACCTAGTTCCTACAACTAGGTAAGCCTAACAATGTGGAAATTCAATATAACTCGCGAAAATAATTAATCAAAACTGAACATATGTAAAATAATAGTTGTATATAAGGCCGCTCGGCCTATACAACTCAAAGAAATGCGGAAGTCTACAACTCAATCCCAAAACTCGGAAACTCACGGGAAACACAGGCTAATAGAAAGGAAATACACTGCTCTAACTCCTGAATGTCTACACAACCGAAAGAAAGGAAGGTCATATACTAAAGCTGGAATAAGATAAAGACTTCTGGTTTGCGGACGTGGCAGATATACCTCAATGTCTCTGCTAGATCTCTCCTCCGCGAGGATAGTACGCCTAGGTGGAGGTACCTGGAGCTGCACATGAAAAACATGCGCAGAAGGGGCACGAGTACACCACAGCGGTACTCAGTAAGTGCCAAGCCTAACCTCGGTTGGGTAGTGATGAGGAAGGTCAGGGCCCTACTGAGATAAAATAAAATAATAAGGTTGACAACAGTATGAAATAAATAGAAATAATGAGATACAGCTATTGAGTAAATCGGATTACACAAAACAACAATTTATACGCAGAAAATAAGATAACACAGAGTAAACAGCTCAATACCAACACCAATAATGAGGATCTCCCAGGATACCGTCCCGTAGTCCACCGTATGAATATATCTGAAGGATCTCCCGGGATACCGTCCCGTAGTCCATTTTATCAATCTGTCCGAGGAGCTCCCGGGATACCGTCCCGTTGTCACAACCCGGATTTCCCACCATCAGAGTCGTGATGGCGCCTACTCGTGGTAGCTAGGCAAGCCAACTTAATTACCTTTCCATCACTAGCAATTATCTTTAACAGTTTATAACATCAATATAGAAAATAAAGTCTAATAAGAACAATAGCGGAAATCTGTCTTAAAATGATGAATTTAAAACGCGGAATAGTCAAAAACAACCTCTACCCAAGATTTGGTGTCACATTACTCACGAACCACTAAGAATAAACTAAATACAAAGGTCTGAAAGAAATATAACAGCTGTCTGTCTCGAAACAAGGAGGCAACAGTCTAAAAGAAAACAATGAGAAGAGACGCCGGGCTTGCGGACGCCTGCAAGGCTACCTCAGTCTCGTGAATATGAATCGCCTGCTTCCGAACTACTGCTGCTGCTGTTCCTCAAAACCTGGACCTGTGCAAAAATGCACAAAAGTGTAGCATCAGCACAACCGACCCCATGTGCTGGTAAGTGTCTAGCCTAACCCCGGCGAAGTAGTGACGAGGCTAGACTGGACACCACATAAACCTGCGCAGTTATAGATATACAGCGGAAATCGAATACAAAGCAATTACCAACATGGGAGTGGAAACATGCTATGGGGAGTTACAATAATAACAATAATCCAGAGTAACAACTAAAGCAACTTAGGTTCACAGTGAACAAGGAATCAATAATCAAATGTAACCACATTGCCTCAATAATTGTTGCGGCGTGCAACCCGCTCCATAATTACCCTTGTTGCGGCGTGCAACCCGCTCCACAATATCATTGTTGCGGCGTGCAACCCGCTCCGCAATATCATTGTTGCGGCGTGCAACCCGACCCATTTCATTTATCATGTATCATTGTTGCGGCGCGCAACCCGATCCTCACATATTATTATTGCGGCGTGCAACCCGATCCTCAATATCATTATTGCGGCGTGCAACCCGATCCTCAATATCATGGTACAGTCCGACTCCCCAAACAACAGTCACAATCAAGGGGCATAAAATAAGCAAATATTTGACAACCTTCCCGGCAAGGGAAAGAATCCAACAAGTTCAACCAAACGTCCCGACAAGGGAATAATCAACAACGCTTTCTCTTTCTTACTTTCCTTATCCTATAATTCACTTTACTATTTTGAGCCAACGCTNCTCCAATCAATTCCCGTCAAAACTCTCTTCAATTTCCACCAAAAAGCTCTTGAGGTGGTTCAAAAATGGAGGAAACAATGAATGAGTCGCGGATGAAATATCTTAATTAAACCCTTCTGTCGCTCAGCTTTTCCTCTACGCGAACGCGGTCAACACCCCGTGTTCGCGAAGGCAAATTTTTCCTTTGACCAAACGATACCCTACGCGAACGCGTCGACCCTCACGCGAACGCGATGGTCCAGCTTAACCTCCTATGCGAACGCGATACTCCAAACGCCAACGCGATGCACAGGAACGTCCTCTTATGCGAACGCGACTCCCTCATCGCGAACGCGATGAACAAACTACGCAGGGTCCCCAGGCCCTTCTACGCGAACGCGAGGCCACGATCGCGAACGCGATGACCCAGAAATCACAACTACACGAACGCGATGGGCACCTCCGCGAACGCGAAGGCCAAAAGTGGCCTGCAACAGCTGTGCATTTTCTGCAACACTCAAAGTCCAAAAATCCTTCCGTTGATCACCCGGAATCACCCCGAGGCCCCCGGGACATCAACCAAAAACACCAACCTACCCCAAAATATCATTCAAACTTGTTATCATCCTTAAAACACATCAAACAATGCTAAAACCATCAAATCACATCGAATTCAAGCCTAAGTTTCTTAAAAACTTCCGAATTACGCATTCGATCAAAAATCCAACCAAACGACGTCCAAATGACCTGAAATTTTACTCGCACATCCAAAATCACCTAGCGAAGCTACTGCAACTCTCGGAATTCCATTCCGACCCGCGGATCAAAATCTCACCTATCCACCGGAATTCGCCAAAATGCCAACTTTGCCAATTCAAGCCTAATTCTACTCCGGACCTCCGAAATCACTTTCGATCGCACTCCTAAGTCACAAATCACCTCCCGAAGCTAACCGAATCACCGGAATTCACATCCGAACCTTCTAACTAATAAGTCAATGTTCGGTTGACTTTTCCAAATCAAACCTTCCTTAAAGAGACTAAGTGTCTCATTTCCTATCCAAACCAATTCAATTCAACTCTAACTCACCCGTTGCTGATAATAAAACATGAAAGAGCAATAAATGGGGGAAACGGGGCTGTAATACATGAGACGACGGGTTGGGTCGTCACAACTAAACATGAATTAGGGACCGAGTGATTTGATAATAGTCGGCATCATGAGAATTTCAGAGATTGCATTCCGATAATAATAGAATGGACAATGGAAGAATAATATTTAAAGGTCATTCAGGAAGACACTTCCCTAAAGAAAGCAATGTGAGCAAAGTTAAGCTTTAGGGACTATGTGTGCCAGTTACACTAAGTGTCACTCTCGTGAGTAAGGAGATTTGTTATCCTTGGTACAGAAGGATTACCGCAGGGCGAGTAAGGGTCCGATGATGTGAAAAGACGCCAAAGATGAAGAGGTAAAACATCTATACTTAGATCATCGTAGCTCTCAATCTTAGTACTACCCTAAAGAGGGGGAATATGGAGTGATGTGGCATGAATTCAGAATAAGTGGTTCTAGTAATCATGGAATGGTAAAGGAAGAATGCGGTAAAAACAAAAAAAAAGAATGAGATTACACTTATTCACCTCCTACGTATATGCTACGATTCCAGAATATTAAGCAAGCACGACGCCAAGGAGAGGAAGTAAGGGTTCCGGCTCGGGATGTTATTGATAAATAAAGAGCACGCAAGATGTAAGTTAAGACAAAGGAAATAACCCAGGAAAGATTACGCGGAGTATTGATATGAGAATGGACCAAAGAGTAGTTATTAGTTTATTCAGGAAGAGCCTAGTATGG
>NW_017677910.1:19726-26103 GCF_001879085.1 Nicotiana attenuata
CATAAAGGTTGATCAGAGGAAAGAGGAAACTAAAGAGTTACATCAACTAAGTAAATCAGGAGTTTGATTATTGGACCCAGAAAATTATGGACACCGTGATTGAGAACATTGCAGAATCACTCTTAATATCAGAGGTACAAGAGAGACAATATAGTAGCCATAATTTATAACTGCTCTACGATAAAGCCAGTTAGAAGAGTACCAGCCTCATCAGAAGTCAGTATGAAGCCCTCATCAAATCATGTAAAAAGGTGCAAGCATTAAAGTAGAAGTTCAAGTTGTGGATGTGAATTATACCTATGTGGAAGGGAGGTCATGAAAGAGATAGAAGATGTGATGCGAAACATTAAGGTAAGTAAGGTAAAGGTGAACAACGTACGAGATACTCAAATGCAGAAGGTTGTGAATAGTACATACTTCGGATAGAAGGCTAGAAGCGCAGGGATTTAATATCCAGGAATGATAGCGGCATCGTCAGTGGCATATCTTCCAGCCTATGGTTTCTAGGTATCAAGAGGTCTAGTTAAGAGAGTAAAAGAAGAGTTAGAGACGATGTGATGTCTCGCTTGATGTTCCAGAAAAGCATAAGGGAATCGGTCGCAAGCTAAAGTATGATAGAACGACAAGGTTTTAGAAGGACATGAGTAAGGATAAGAAAAGGGCAAGTGAGAAGGTGACAAAAACAGATAACTTCTCGGGATTAAGCCCGTGAAAACAAGGGAGCTGATGGTTTCTCTAAGTTATAAAAAGCTCAGTATAGCCTGAATGGACTCAAAGGAGTCTAAGACTAGTAGCATTTAGAAGAGATGAAATGCTGCCCTGGTAGAGGAATGAGGGTGTGATTGTGATAGATAAAGGATGACATTTGGGACATCGATTGAGTAATGACTTGAAGAGGTTATCATGAATTGTACGGGACTAAAATACCCATATAAGGGGAGTCACATTGGGATGATATAAAGTATGGCTATGGAAGTATAGTATCACCCCTAGGTGGATCAATCTAATTACTCCAGATGTCCCCGATGAGACGTGAGCCCTAGCGGCGATGTTCCATAAGAGCTCAAATTATCAGTGGTAGATGATGGATCAACATTAAGGTGAATCAACAATAGTTGGATAAAAGTTCAACAATATGAGATGAGATCAGGCTGTCATTCTTAAGATAAACAGTAATGAAGAAGCATTAAAGGACTTAGATTTATACATATAGGATAGGCAACTAAGGTAACCTGGAGTTTGGTAGCAGACCTTAGTAACGATAAGAGTTATGGTATAGTATGACCTACCTAGATGCAGTAAAGTCATACGGATGGATACACGGATCTATGAAATAAGGTGCAGCAATATTCTTAAGTTCAACAAAGTACCGAGCGAAGAACTTCAGTATACCTATACATGCCCAGAGGGACATCTTATCAAGCTCTGTATATGTTTACAAAGTGAGGCCTAGAGATTGGCTATAAGCTGGAGGAAAAAGGAGAGAAGAGTCGCATAGGCGCATTTACAAAGTCAGAGTCGTACATGCTGCATAATAAAAGGTAGCAACAATTACAAGATTGGAAGGATTCCGACCACGAGTCGTGGTCTGAGAAAGAGGCCTAAAGGGGGGAATGCCTGGCCTTTGGGATTCATTCCCAGAACAGTTGCCTAGATGGTAAGAGGAGTAAAAAAGTATTGGGAAGACATAGGTTATGAAAATGATAAGGGCATCAGTAAACATTCGAGGATGAATGTTTCAAATGGGGGAATGATGTTACATCCTGCATTTTCATACGTTAAAGTTTCGTCGTAAGTTAATCGTCGTAAATTTGGGAATGAGATTATATGCATTGTGCTATTTATATCAAGTAATAAGTAAGTGTCGTAAAAGCAAAAGGGGAAACGAATTAAAGAAAATGACTTTCGTTGAGGTTGTCAATTTGGGATAAAATACGGTCCGAGCAAAAATACGTGATATTTATGGACTAGGACCATACAAGGTACCATAAGATCATGATAGTGTGACGTATAAGGGGTATTAAAAATAAGTAGTATTTTAAGTAATTTGAGACGATTCTTAATTATGTGGGTAATTGGTTAATTACCGGGTAGCAGAATATTACCTAATTAACTAGTGAGTTTGGGATAAGATTAAAACCCCACCCCACCCCCACGTGGCAGTAAGCCACTAACAAAATAAATGACTCTTAGTCATGTTAGATTAGGTGGCAACCCATTTTCAAGATAAGCCTTGCAATTAGAAAAAAGCCACAAATCTTTTAACAATAAAAAAGATACTTATCTTCCAACATTCTGAAAGAATAGCAAGGCTCTACATAAGGCAAGAATCAAATTCAAAGATAGATATGCTACTACTTATCTTTCAATTCAAATTCAAAGATATCAAATTCATTTGTTTGGCAAGGATTATATAGAAAGGAAAAACAAGGAATATAGGTGAGGGAACTTTTGAAGTTCATATGAGACCTCACGTTACTATAGTGACGGCAATCTTAGATTTGTAAAGAGATTCATACGAAATTGCACTGTGTAATAACCATGGAATTTTGCAACTCTAAGGGAGTACAGTGCAATCCTTCTCAAGAATATCATACGGATTTTTCCTACTCCATATATGTTAAGGCTATCCTTTCTTTCTTTTGACATGATCTATACGACACAAACGAAACGAGCAAATGCCCAATTTCCATACATGACTCTATTCATTAAAATATTAGAGATGCTTATGTTCTTGATGCCGCATGTATCATATTATTCTATCATCTGTTCATGGGTCTCAGAAAATACGTAAGTTGAAAAAGTTTATTTCGTGATATTAATCAAAGGCATAATGGTCTTATGACACTCCGAAAGATTTTATTGACGTACTTCTCATGCATTGCATTCATTTATATTGACCCATGATTAGATGGCGTTATATACACGTATATATGTATATTATACGTATATGGGATATGGGAAAAGGTTACGGCATTATATACACACCACCACGTGATCAGCTGGTATACGTTGATGATTTGCCCACAGTGGCCGAGATGATATGATGGGATGCCCTCAGAGGCTTGATGATATTATGAACGCATATACCCATGCCTGGTATGACATTTATACACATATGCATGACATTATAATATTAAATGATTCTCAGAGCTATTCAGATATGCATGTTAAGTCTTTTACTCCATGTTTCTCTAATGTCTATTGTTTACCAATTTTCATTCCTTACGTACTCGGTACATTTTATGTACTGACGTCCCTTTAGCATGGGGACGCTGCTTTTCATGCCCGAAGGTCTCGATAGACAGGTCGAGAGTCCTCCAAGTAGGCTATCAGCTCAGCAGAAGATGTTGGTGCGCTCCATTTGCTCTGGAGTTGCTTGTTTGGTTAGTATGATTTAGACGTTTATTGTTTGATATGGCGGGGCCCTGTACCGACCTTTATGATAAGTATGTACTGTTAGAGGCTTGTAGGCAGAGGCCATTTATACGGATACTTGTATGTCCTTGTCGGCCTATATTTTAAGTATATAATGTATCACTTGGCCTTATAGGCCCGTATGTCACATGTATGAGTTTCTATATCAGATGGGGTCATTCTACGTCGAGTATTCCCTCTTGTTTACTCTGGTGATCTCCTAACGCCCCTTCTGGCCCACTTACCTATGATGATGTAATAAGAAAGATACGTTACGTTGGTACTCGGTTGAGTAAGGTACTGGGTGCCCGTTGTGGCGCATTGGTTTGGGTCGTGACACTCCAACTCTATGGTCGTGCTGTATCTTATACTCTGGTTGAGTACCTCGATAAATCGACGGACTCGCTCTCTGACTGTGGCAACCAAGGCTGGTGCATGCCTGGAAAAATTACTAAATCATACAACATACTCCGACATTGACATGGTACCCTGTCCTAGCCGCTCAAACTCTGCGCACCAAGCATCCCGAAGGGTCTACGGAACAAACTCTCTTAAGAAGAACTCTGAAAACCGATCCCATATGAGTGAATCTGCCTCGGCTGGGCTACCCACCTCGTACGCCCGCCACTACTACTATGCCGTTCCTTTTAGTTGGAACATAGTAAAGGCAACTCCACTCGTCTCCACAATGCCCATAGTGAGAAGAATGCAGTGACACACCTCATGAAACCCATGCGCATCCTCTGTAGCCAAACAACTGAAAGTAGGAGGGTGGTACTTCTTGAACCTCTTGAGCCTAAGCTGCTCCTTCTCAAATGGTGATGCCCTAACCACGGGCTGAACCGGAGCAACGGACTGTACCGGTATGACCTCTAGGACCTGATCAACCTGGACCCGCTGCTCTAGGGTATGGGCCATGGGAGTCTATGCTCCTCCCCCATTCTGAGATGCGGCTGGTGCAAGTGCGATCAACCCCGCTTGAGCTAAGGTGTTGAACATGCTCATGAATTATGCGAGGCTCTCCTGAAGTGCTGGGTGGAAATAGGCGCCTCGGGTGTTTGACCCCCGACTGGAGCTAGCGGTGGCTCCTCTGTCGCTGCTCGGGAAGGTGCTCTAGCTGCACCCTGTGCCCATCCTTGGCCTCTACCCCGGCCCAGGCCTCTCGCGTCTCTAGCAAGGGGCGCGGGTGCCTGTTCGTCGAATCCTGCGGTGCGTATCCTCACCATCTGTGAGAGAATAGAAAGTCAAAGATTTAGTTTTCGAAATCAACAAATTTGTGCGATACAGAATCAAAGAAGTGAAATTTTTCCTAATAGTTCTGTAGCCTCTCGAAGATAAGTACAGACATCTCCGTACCGATCCGCAAGACTTTACTAAACCTGCTTATGACTCGTAACACCTATGAATCTAGAGCTCGGATACCAACTTGTCACGACTCCAAATTCTCTCCGAAGGATGTTGTGATGGCACCTAGTCTCTACGACTATGTAAGCCTAACAAATAGCAACCACTGAACAGATATAAAAATACAAGATACTGAAAGCGACTAAATAATGGATAGAACTGTCTCTAAATAGAATCATACAATTTCACACCCCAAAACTGGTGAAACTAAGTCATAAACTTTATAGAATGCTACTAGAGTGCTACTACATCACTGTCCGAAAAGGAAATACAACAGTAATGAAAATAAGGGAAGGTGACTTTAAGGCCTACGGATGCCGAGCAGGCATACCTTGAAGTCTACGGTAAAAGAAGCTAGCAAGACTATCTTTCTACCAGCACGAGTAGATGTATGTGGATCTGCACAAAAAGATGTGCAGAAGCATAGTATGAGACACCACAACGGTACCCAGTAAGTATCAAGCCTAACCTCAGTAGAGTAGTGACGAGACCAGGTCAAGACACCTAATAGGATATGAAATAGATAGTATAAAATGAAATACAGTTATAAAATGGGAAGTAAGAAACCAACTAATATGGAACAAGATAATAGCAAGATCTAAAACCGGGAAAATCAATAGTAGAAATATCATGAAGAAACAATTAAAGTGATACAAAGGTCATGTACGGACTACAACTACTAGGATGATAACGAATGGAGCAACAAGAAATATTCTTCCCGCGACAGTTGCAACATGAAATAACAGCAAGAAACACATCGAGGTACCCCCTCGTGTATAATGAAATCAAACTGAGGTACCGCCTCGTATAATCAGGAATAACAATCAAGGTACCGCCTCGTATTCACATTTCTCAATTTCAATCACAATCCTTCCTTATGCCACAGCGTGATCCTTACATTAGAAAATAGGTTTTAATAATAGTTTTCCCGAAATAGCTATTTAGCCCACCTTATGATGCCGCGTGGCTTCACGTAGTTTCCCTACAAGCAACACGCACATAAGTCCCCACCTTATACCGCCGTATGCACATCAACCCAAGCCTTATACCGCCGCATGCGCATCAATATCATATCACAATAACAACTCGCACCACAAGTGCCCACATATTACAACTTGCCAACAACAACAATATCAATGTTTCCACAACAATAGCCCAAGGCTCCAACACAACGTATACGAGATTATCACAATAATAATGGATGGAAAAATGCTCAATAGGATAGATATTTCAACAATAACCAACATCGCATCAACGTATTAACAACTTGCACAACGTCAACATCAAATAACTCAACAATGAGAAAAAGCAATGTATAGCCACGATAATGGATAAGTCTAACTCACAATAAAGGAAATAATCTTCAACAATGAGTATCAAATAATAGAAGTCAACAAGTAAAGGGGAAACATGACCAATTAATTCAATAATGATAATTAACAATGAAGAGATAATGTGTGGCAATAAAGGGGACAATAAGTTCAACTAAAGCATGGAGCAATTAGCAAGTAGGATGTAGAACAATTACTAAACAAGTCAACTACAACATTTAAGAT
>NW_017677911.1:0-26101 GCF_001879085.1 Nicotiana attenuata
AGTGGTTAGAATGATCACTGAGCTTAGTTATTGATGATAAAGTGATCACAGAAAAGCTGTAAAACCATGCCTATTTATGTGTTATGAGGGTAGTGGCGTTGCACGAGACTCTAATTTTGGAATACAAGTCAAAGACTTAGCTCACAATAATACTATTAGTATTTTCAGAAAGTTCTTAAGAAGATAAAGTGTGAGAAGTATAACTCATGATAGAGGTAGATAAGAGAACTCTGGTGAAAGAAGTTCACCAGCCAAGATAGGAGTTCGACTTCGGACTCCGAAGATGACGGAGTTGTTGTATAGAACATGACTTGTTCCCCCTTAGTAGCCGAAGAGAAGGAGAAACAATTTGATGATCCATATGTGTTGCAGTTGAAAGAGGAGATTCACAAATATAAGACGATGGCTTTTGAATAAGGGGGATAATGGTACTTTGAGGTACCAAGACAGATTGTGTGTTCCAGACATAGATGGACTTAAAGAGGAAAGATCATGTTAGAAGCCCATAATTCCAGGTATTATTTCCATCCAGGTTCCCCAAATATGCATCATGACCAAGGAGATTGATTGGTTGAACGACATGAAAAAGAATGCTGCAGACCTTGTGGCCAATTCTCCGAATTGTCGGCAAGTGAAAGTCGAGCAGCAGAAAGCCTAGTGTTTTATCACAGAATACACATATTTTGAGTGGAGATGGTAAACATGAAATTTATAACAGGATTATCTTTCTCATTTTAAAAGCATGATTTGATTGGTTAAAACGACTTACCAAGTTAGCACACTTCTTGCCAAACAAAAAAAAAATTCAGTAGAAGATTATACCAAGTTATTCATTCAGGAAATTGTCTTATTGCATGGGACTCCGTTGTCCGTCATTTCGGATTGTGGTGCTCAGTTTAAAATGAACTTTTAGAAGTTCTTTCAGAAATGATTAGGCACACGTTTTTCATCATCAGAAAGATGGCCAGGCAGAGCGCATTGTTCAAACAGTTGAGGATATGTCCTTGATGTTAAAAGTAATTGGGATGATCACATACCTCTCGTTGACCTTGCTAATAATAATAACCTACCATCTAGTATCAAGATAACACTGTGAGAGACTCTGTATGGGCGAAGGTGTAGATCACCAATTGGTTGGTTTGAAGTTGGAGAAGTGGAGTTGTTAGGACCCGATTTGGTCTATCAAACTATAGAGAAAGTTAAGTTGATTCAAGAGCGTTTGAAGAAAACTCAGAGCCGCCAAGAGTCCTATTCGAGCGTGCGACATAGAAACCTAGAGTTTCAAGTTGATGATTGGGTGTTTCTGAATGTTTCGCGTATGAAAAACGTTACGAGATTTGGGAAGAAGGGGAAGCATAGTCCCTGCTATATTGCACCATTTAGATTCTTGCGAAGGATCGGTCAATTAGCTTATGAGTTAGAGTTGCCACCATAATTAGTGGTGGTACATCCAGTATTTCACGTATCATGTTATAACATTCAGGTTTCCAGTACTCAGATACTCATATCAGTTCAGTATTCAGATACTCATGTCAGTTCAGTACTCAGATACTCATGTCAGTTCAGTACTCAGATACTCATGTCAGTTCGGTACTCAGATACTCATGTCAGCTCAATACTCAGCTACTCATGTTAGTCCAATACTTAGACATTCATGCCATCTTAGTACTCAGACTACTCAAATATTCGTGCCAGTTCAATATTCATATATCCATGTTAGTTAAGTATTCACGTATCCATGGCAGGCCAATATTCAGTCAATGCAGTAGTCATTTAGTTTAGTATCGCAACAGTTCAGTAATCATGTATTCATTTAGTTTAGTATACAAGTGTTAATGAAAGTTATGTTTCCACCATACCCGTTTAAGGTCCGGAGTTAGCAGAAGTTATAGTTAGGACAATCATTCGAGGACGAATGATCCCAAGGGGAGATAATGTAACACCCCATAAATTTGAATCAGTTGTGGATGCATTAAATGAGTATTCATGTGATGGTTATATATTGGTTATTATAATAAGTGTACGAGACAAATCATAAGTGATTTGGGGTCCAAGGAGAGGCCTAAGTCTAAGCCAAGTTGGAAATTACATGATAGACTAAAAATTCCAAATAAGCATGCACAAGACCTCACTTAGGACGAGCATATCTACATGTATATAAGGAGTTGTGTGATGTAC
Organism: Nicotiana attenuata; assembly: GCF_001879085.1. Classification (NCBI taxonomy): domain Eukaryota; kingdom Viridiplantae; phylum Streptophyta; class Magnoliopsida; order Solanales; family Solanaceae; genus Nicotiana; species Nicotiana attenuata. Next base: position 2,179 of record NW_017677911.1, read on the forward strand.
AACCTATCAAATTAAAGCTCATTGAGTCTAGTTTTCCAACGCATCAAACCGTTCGTCATTTGGAGGTGTATACAGAAAGTTATGACCGTTTTGGTGTCCCTTCCGTCGCCAGCGTCCTGGGTAGCGCCGGGCGCTAGCCGTGGCGCCGGGAAATTTTGACATACTGGAATAGCGCCACAGGCAGCGCCCAGCGCCACCTGTGGCGCCCGAAACACTATATACTCAATTCGGGGTTCATTTTTACCCATTTATCTTGGCCGAACTTTGGGGTCTTCCTTCACTCTCTCAAGAGCACCAACTCCTACCATCTTCAAGGTATGCAATCTCCATTAACTTGGTGCGAAAGTCCATCATTCTTACACTAGTATTGATGAAATCTACTCATAAAACACATAGATCTTCAAGAAATTCCTTCAAGAACTCAAAGGAGGATTTTGCAAGATTTCTTCCAAAAGGTAATCCTACACCCTTAGACGTACATGTATGAATTTATTATGGGTATATGAGTGTGAATTAAGTATTGGGACGCTTGGTGTGATGATTAGAAGTCATAAGTTTCCAATATAAATACATAATTATTGTAGAGATTGGAAGGTGATTATTTGATGGAATTTTATTGGTTGGGTGTAGATGGATTGTCATACATGTGATGTTGGAAGTTAGAAATTGGTTAGTCATGATGGTGGGATAAATTGTAGATGAATGGTGATAGTTGGATGAACTAATTATATGGTGATGAGATGTAGAGATTTATGCCTACAAGGTGTTTGATAATATGCCTAAATGACTTAACTTATGGAATCTGTTACTAATATTGGTTCCATTGGATATTGCTATTGTAGATTGAAGGTTCTTAGTATTGTGGATCATTGTAGTAGCACTACGGGGCGAAATTGAGGTATGTGAGGCTAACTCTCTACGTTTGGGAATGTTAATGATTCTCACTACACTACGTTTCTTTTATGATGTTACTAATTGCCTCAGAAATATAGTTAAGCCTAGTTCCTTGAATAGTTGTAAAGCTTCTATTCTCTATCTTCATAACTCGCTCATGACTTTCATTCTGAACGTTGTGAGCTCAGTTTGTATTCAATATAGACTTGGGTTTGATGCCCCCGAGTCTTAGTATAGATTACTCGGTATGCCATATACAGTTGAAATTTCAGTATTCATAATTGTGAGCACGTGATTTTTGCCCTATATGAATTACTCCCATAATTTCAAACAAAATAATTTCTTTTCATTATTTGCAATTTTGTGGATTTTTGTGGCATTTCATGATAATTGTTTGCATTTTTGTTTGTGCATTTTAATTAGTGAAAAATACAAAATATATGTGCATGTGCATTGTAGGAGTCAATTTTGCATTTTAGGAATTAATTAGTCATTAATTTTTATAAAATGGAAAAGTCTCAAAAATAGTTTATTTTAGTTGTAATTTTGAATTTAGGGTAGTTTGTCCTTCAATTTGATTTAGTTAATAATAGTAATTAGAGTTAATTAATTTGATGTGTTGGGATTGATTTGATTTAGGATTTAGTTCTAGTTTTATTTTGAAAATAAATCAAAAAAAAAAAAGAAGAGANTTTAGCAATCAGGAGCCCGCCTGGAGAACAGAGGAATCTATTTCAAGTTTTAGCAATCAGGAGCCCGTCTGGAGAACAGAGGCATCTATTTCAAGTTTTAGCAATCAGGAGCCCGCCTGGAGAACACAGGCATCTATTTCAAGTTTTAGCAATCAGGAGCCCGCCTGGAGAACAGAGGCATTTATTTCAAGTTTTAGCAATCAGGAGCCCGCCTGGAGAACAGAGGCATCTATTTCAAGTTTTAGCAATCAGGAGCCCGCCTGGAGAACACAGGCATCTATTTCAAGTTTTAGCAATCAGGAGCCCGCCTGGAGAACAGAGGCATCTATTTCAAGTTTTAGCAATCAGGAGCCCGCCTGGAGAACAGAGGCATTTATTTCAAGTTTTAGCAATCAGGAGCCCGCCTGGAGAACAGAGGCATTTATTTCAAGTTTTAGCAATCAGGAGCCCGCTTGGAGAACAGAGGTATTTATTTCATGTTTTAGCAATCAGGAGCCCACCTGGAAAACAGAGGCATTTATTTCAAGTTTTAGCAATCAGGAGCCCGCCTGGAAAACAGAGGCATTTGTTTCAAGTTTTAGCAATCAGGAGCCCGCCTGGAGAACAGAGGCATCTATTTCAAGTTTTAGCAATCAGGAGCCCGCCTGGAGAACAGAGGCATTTATTTCAAGTTTTAGCAATCAGGAGCCCGCTTGGAGAATAGAGGCATTTATTTCAAGTTATAGCAATCAGGAGCCCGCCTGGAGAACGGAGGCATTTATTTCAAGTTTTAGCAGTCAGGAGCCCGCCTGGAGAACAGAGGCATTTATTTCAAGTTTTAGCAGTCAGGAGCCCGCCTGGAGAACAGAGGCATTTATTTCAAGTTTAGCAATCAGGATCCCGCTTGGAGAACAGAGGCATTTATTTCAAGTTTTAGCAATCAGGAGCCCAATCAGGAGACCGCCTGGAGAACAAAGGCATTTATTTCAAGTATTTGCAATCAGGATCCCGCTTGGAGAACAGAGGCATTTATTTCAAGTTTTAGCAATCAGGAGCCCGCTTGGAGAATAGAGGCATTTATTTCAAGTTATAGCAATCAGGAGCCCGCCTGGAGAACGGAGGCATTTATTTCAAGTTTTAGCAATCAGGAGCCCGCCTGGAGAACAGAGGCATATGCTTCAAGTCTTAGCAGTCAAGCATCACTCTGAGAAATGGCGAAGCATCTCAGGTCACAGTCTAAGGCAACAACAAAAGAATTCCACCGGGAGAATACAAATTAGCAAGGCAACAAGAACCACAAGACCAAGTTTGAAGACATAGATATGACTTTTGTAATTCATAGATCATAGCTTAGTCTAGCTTCTTTTTATTTTGACACGGTGTAATAAGGGGGTTCAGTAAGCAGCAGCAGCAACAGTAAAACCACAGCTTCATGGTAGTCCCAGCTACCAGACCTTCCCGAACTACACTGACCTGATTCCTTTTTAGCCGAGGATATGTATGCAACCTCAGAAGCAGGGTGCGGTCAAACTTTTCGAAAATGCTTTACACGGAGCGTTCAAACGGGCAAAAATCGCTCGTGTTTGCTCACTTATCTTTGCACGAAAACCCTTCGTGTTTCCGAGCAAAGAGGGGCAGCTGTGAGCACGTGATTTTTGCCCTATATGAATTACTCCCATTATTTCAAATAAAATAATTTCTTTTCATTATTTGCAATTTTGTGGATTTTCGTGGCATTTCATGATAATTGTTTGCATTTTTGTTTGTGCATTTTAATTAGTGAAAAATACAAAATATATGTGCATGTGCATTGTAGGAGTCAATTTTGCATTTTAGGAATTAATTAGTCATTAATTTTTATAAAATGGAAAAGTCTCAAAAATAGTTTATTTTAGTTGTAATTTTGAATTTAGGGTAGTTTGTCCTTCAATTTGATTTAGTTAATAATAGTAATTAGAGTTAATTAATTTGATGTGTTGGGATTGATTTGATTTAGGATTTAGTTCTAGTTTTATTTTGAAAATTAATAAAAAAAACAGAGAGAGTTTGAAAATAAAAGAAATTAGAAAAGAAAGAATTGAAAAGGAAAAGGAAATAGAAGGAGAAGGGAATCAGTTGGGCCAATTTCAATTTAAGACCACCAGGCCCAAGTAATTTGTCCTTCAAACCCGCCCCAATCAAGTCCAAACCCGTGCCCAGATCCGGTCCAGCCCCCCCAGTAACCAAACGACGTCGCATTCATGGGGTTCAATCCCAGCCGTCGAGGTTTGATGATCGAAGGGCTGGGAAGCCTAGGTCATTTAATATATAAATGTCCTAAAAGACCCTACCCCCCCCTAAGAACCCCCTACCCCCTCTGTCTCTCTCACCTCTCACAACCCCAGACCTAACCCTGCCATCCACCGCCCTAGACCGCCGCCGGAAATCGCCCCACTGCGGCGGAGATCACCCAAAAGCTACCAAATTTACACCATGGACCCCCATCACCCTCCCCATTCCGAATCCATAATTAGTTTCCCTCGAATCCCACCCAAACCCCTCGAATCTGTGAAACCCTAGCCGCCGACACGAGTCTTCATCACTGTTCGGTGGCGGCATCCCTTCAAATACCACTTAAAAACTCCATCAGACAACCTCCCTTCACTTCATATACCCCTATACTTCGCCCTTTATTTCAAGTTTAAATTATGTTCCTCCGTGAAGCTTCAAATTGATTTTGGGTTTAAAAATAAGTGTTGGACATTTGCTCTCATGGGAGCAAAACGACTAACACTCATTTTTGCCTCAAATCGGAATCAAAAGAGGTCTAGGCAGGGCATCGTCCCGTGATCAGTTCATTAGGTAGTTTCTCTGCTCTTCGTTGTTTCTTTTTCTTTTCTCTTAATTCGCTTTTGTTCGTAATCATCTCCTCCCTTGTTAATTCTCTTAATTTTCAGTTCTTCTCTAAAAATATTGGTTAATAGGCGCTGTAGGTTAAAATTTGAGTATTAAATAACCTTCAGTATTTTTAATATGTTTCGATTTTGTATTTTTGTTCTGTTTGTTTCTTCAGTATTGTGATTCCATTTTGGCTCGTTTCTATGCATTGCTAAAATAACTGAAGTAATGCCCAAAAGGTTTTGGTATTTGCCAATTTAATAGCCCAAGGACCATGGGTCAATCTGAATCAGTGGTTAGCTAAAGTAATTTCAGGGTGGTTAAAAGGGGTATTTTGGGTAAACAAGGTGGGGAATCTTTTGGGTACTGAATTGAGAAGCCTCTAGAAGCTTCTAGGTTGGGGACTTGAATGGCAATTTCTATTTTAGTAGCACTTACCTGGGTAGCAAGGCAGGAATTTAGGGGTAACTCAGTTAAAATAAAAATTCAAAAGGGGGCAAAGGATAAAAAATAAGGTCTGAAGTTTGCCCTAATGACTTGCCTATAAAGGCATTGATATACTTGCCTTGCAAGTCATTCTAAAAAGGATGGAAGAGCTAAATATCAGAGACTAGACAGACGGCTGAGTTCTTTGGATTTTTCGTAAATTGAGAGCCTTAAATACTCTAAAATCTAAGAGAGATTGAAAAGGCTGAAAACCAGAAAAGAAATACAAAAAAAAAATACATTGATTTTACTGTTTCATTGGTTTTGCATCCTAGTTCGATTTCTGTTAATTCCTGGGTTTATTTTTGAGTCATTTGGGGTTTCAAGATGGTTTAGCCTGGATTTTGGTTTCGGGTCTGAGTTGAGTTTGATATTTGGAGCTTGATTTCAATTCTAATCTGGGCTGAGTGATCTTGATTTGCTATTTCCATTGGCTGCATTATTGCTGATTGCTACTGCTGTTCACTACTGACCCTCCATTTCTCTGCTTTGTTTTTTTTCAACTTCCAGGTACATATTTTGAATCTTACAATGTGAAACCAAGTTTGAAGATGAAATGAAGCAATTTCTTAGCTTAATCTTATCCTTCCTTTGTGTTTAGAATGATTTTGTTCTCATTTTGTTTTATTTAACTCAGTAGGTGTAATAATTTGTCTCTTAGCAATTTAATCGAGCTTTAATAATTGAACTATGTTATTCACAAAGTATGAAGATTATCAATAATTTTTATTTATAAATGTACTGTTTCTGGTTAAGTGACTTCAAGGTTGCTTCATGTTTAAATGTCAGTTTAGGGGTAAAAGCTTGGAATAATATGTGATCATGAAATTGGTTAATGTATGCTTATACAAATGTTAGCCTTATGGGAAATAGATGCTTCAGTAATCAGTCACTATAGTTCCAGTTTTGCTATCATTCGATTCGAGTTTGTGAAGCCGCAAATCTTTAGTTTCAGTTGTTTTATGCTTTTTTTTATGATTTGAAAACCTTCCTCTTGTGTTTGTTGAGACTCGATCCTCTGATCTCTCCCATGCGGCTTGGGTTGCTTTGTCCGATTTGGGCTTGTCTCAAGCCCATTTTTTGTTCCTATTGGGAGCCTTTATCCTGTGTGCATCCCACGCGGTTTAAGCTCATTTGGGCTTATGTTTTGAAATAGCAACTGATCCTTTAATAATTAAATGGTAGGCTTTGGACCTTTCAAGTTAAGTAGCAGACTCGAACTAAGGGTTTCTTCAGTAATGGAGATCGCCTTGTTCGAGTTCGGACTTGAACTTGGGGCCCGAATTTCCTTGAATGCCGTGATGTTAGTTAATTCATAATGTTAACAAATTAAGTTTTTTAGAGACAGTTCTTATAGATAATATTAGTTCGCCTTTAAGATGTCCTTTAAAAAACAAAATTGAGGGGCGCCGCACCAAATAAAATCACAAATCGCGTGGCCCTCTTTAATTACTTTATTAGAATATTTAGAATTTGGGACGTGCCATTTAGCAAATTTTCATGGCCTCCCGCAAAGTTAATAACACGTTATCGCTTTAGGCGCGTTCTTTAATAATGTTACCTTCCTAAATTCGGGTGTGCATTTCATGCGACCCAAATCCAAATCCCAAAACGTTGAATAAAATGTGTCGAGGATCCGGGTGCATTTCATGTGACGTGATCCAAAAACATGTTTTAAACGACGTTCAATTTCTTAAAAATTTAATTAAAAGCGGTAAGTAATTTTAAAATTTGCACAATGGGATAACATGTATTAAAATCATATTTTAGCCAAATATAGCAGTTGAGCGACCGTGCTAGAACCACGGAACTCGGGAGTGCCTAACCCCTTCTCACGGGTTAACAGAATTCCTTACCCGGATTTCTGGTTCGCGACTGTTAAAACAGAGTCAAACCCTTTCCTCGATTCGGGATTCAAACCGGTGACTTGGGACACCATAAATCTCCCAAGTGGCGACTCTGAATCTCTTAATAGACGAATCCCGTTTCGATTGTCCTTTAATTGGAAAAACTCCCTTTATTATACTCTTCACGGGGTGTAGTAAAGAAAAAGGGAGGTGTGACAGCTCTGGCGACTCTGCTGGGGAAAAGAACCCAGAACTTTTGGTTCAGGGTTCAGAATTCGAGCTCAGTTAAATCGTTATATTTGGCTTTATCTGATTTTCCTACATGCTATATGTGCTAAATATTTTACCGCTTTGATATTTGTTGAATTGTATATAAACTATTACAAATCCCTTCCTCTCTCTGAGTCTTCTACATCATGGAGAAGGGTGCACTTCGTGTAGCTTCTCTTCTGTTTAGAGTCTTTTCCCATTTAGAACGAGGTTTGGATAAGTTGCTAAGCCAGCGGAGCTTCTGTATCCCCGGTACGCTGCCTCCCCCTCGGCCCGAGTGTCCGCTCGGGTAAGCCAGGTCTAGACCAATAAACCTAGGGTTCAAACCTAGAAGAACAAAACCTCATGCCGGATCCCTAGTAGGAACGTTTGTTTGCATCATGTGCATTTGACTTAGGGGACTCAACACGGGGGTTGGGTCCGTCTAGGACAGGTGACCTGAAATGGAAAGACCATCCTGATGCATCTTGCGTGCTACTTGTGCATTCATTTGCTTTGGATTTGCATGTTGACCGGCTTGTATATCATGAGAGAAAATTGAGAAAAATAACAATGTTAGGGCTGAGTGAGGGTAACCACTAGTTTTGAAAAACCAATGCCCAAATAGTACCGAAATGCTGCCGAATTTTTGAGAAATGAAAAGGAAAATATTTGAAAAAAAAAGATTGTTCAAAAAATATATTTGGTTTTGACAAATTTGACTGAACTACGCTGGTTTGATTCTCACCAGATGTGAGATACGTAGGCAACCCTCATCGGGTCCAACCTCCCCTTTTGCAAAAATAGCCAAAAATACCAAAACTTTAATTTTTGTCAAAATAAGTCAGGTGACGCCATTCTTGTTTAAAATAAGCCGAATGTCCCCAAAAGGACGCCGGAAGGCTGTTTTTGCAAGAACAGCCACCCTGAGTCATTTTAAACGGTTGGCAGGCACAACCTTAAAATCTCTCTCCCGGAAGTGCTGAAAGGCCGTATTTGCAAAACCAAGTCTTTGTTTCTTTTAAATAATTTTTTTTGAAAAATAGCCACTTTTTCTTTTAAGTCAAAATGAGTCATTAAATAGCCATTTTCTTTAAATTGCCACATTTTTCCTTTTAGGATGAAATAATTCATTAAATTCCTTTAAATAAATGTGCAGGATGGCTACAGTTCACATTGAAACCTTCTCAGTCCTGAGTGAGATCCCTTTGAAGCTTCACATGTGGTGGAACGACTTAGGAAAAGGTAGCAGGAAAACAGTGGTAAAGATTCTGGGTGGCCTCGTTGGATTGTTGAACATTAAACCAAGGACGGACATTGTTGAAGCACTAATACCTTTCTGGGACCCAACCCGTAACGTCTTCCGGTTCTCGGACTTCGAGCTTACACCCACACTAGAGGAGATTGCGGGATATGCGGGTCTCAACGGGAACCTTAGGAGCAGATACCCATTGGCACCAAGACCAGTAACCCTTCATAGATTTCTGGATTTATTGAACATTAGTCGGGACATTCAAGATAAGCATCTAGCAGAAGGGTGTTGCACACTCCATTTCTTATATCACCGATACGGCAACCCGCGAGGTTTCGAGGAGCCTAACACCGGTTTGACACACGTCGGGAATAAAGATAAATGGGAGGCCCGGCGGGGATTGGCGTTCATGGTAGCTTTTCTGGGGGTCGTGATCTGTCCACGAAAGGACGGTCACATAGATATTGGCCTTGTGGGAATGTTTGATGTTGCTATAAAGAAGTCTAACAGCACGGTGTTTCCCCTGATTGTGGAAGAAATGTATCGAGCTTTGACCTTATGCCGAGAGGGTGTAAAATTCTTTCAGGGTTGTAATCTGTTGTTACAGTTATGGATACAGGAGCACCTTTGTCATGGCACGGGGTATATGAACTATGGTTTAACCGGGCTGAGTTGTATCGAGGAGTTTGGAACCTGGGTAACAGGTATTGAGTTCCCCGAGGGCACCGAGGCTTGGTTGTCATGCTTGAGATATTTGACTGCGGATAAAGTTGAATGGGCTTTTGGATGGCTTCCTGCTGCTGAAGTTGTATACACATCGGCAGAATTACCTTATATTCTTTTGATGGGCATCCGAAGCATCCAACCCTACGCTCCTTACCGAGTTCTGAGGCAACTAGGAAGATTCCAAACTATTCACAATGATGAAGACCTGAGCGGACAAATCATTGAGTTAGGTCCAAAAGCTGCATTTCCGGAAGGAAAAATCCGACAAATATGGAATGAGTGCAGGTACCTTGAGCCTAAGACTATAGTACAGGATCGGGCTAAAGGCAAAGTAGACCTCCAATACTTGACCTGGTTCGGCAAAAGGTTTCAGATTCCCGAGAGACCCGCCAAAAGGCCACATGTACAACAATTCACTGACGGAGCCCAGGTACAATGGGATTGGCTAGCCAAGAAAAGGAATACCGGGCCAGGATAGGGGCGCTGGAGCAGCAAGTCCGAGATCTACAATTTGAAAAGAGTGTGCAAGCTGCGGCTGATGAAGGTGACAAAAAGAAATTGACTCAAGAGAATGAGGTTCTTAAAGAGCAAATCCGACAAATAAAAATAGCTGCTAAAAATCAAGAAAGAAGTCGGTCCGATGAGNTCAGTAGGTGTAATAATTTGTCTCTTAGAATAGCTAAAGGTCGGGTTGTAGAAGAACTGTTGAGACTATGATATAGCTGGATTTTGATGTTTTGTTTAGCTCTAATGTCTATTCTACTAGTCACGTTACCTGAATGAAAGGTGATTGGGGGAATGGTAGAATTTTGTTGCTGCTCAGCATGTGTAAATTTGACACTCATATAGCAATTTAATCGAGCTTTAATAATTGAACTATGTTATTCACAAAGTATGAAGATCATCAATAATTTTTATTTATAAATGTACTGTTTCTGGTTAAGTGACTTCAAGGTTGCTTCATGTTTAAATGTCAGTTTAGGGGTAAAAGCATGGAATAATATGTGATCATGAGATTGGTTAATGTGTGCTTATACAAATGTTAGCCTTATGGAAATAGATGCTTCAGTAATCAGTCACTATAGTTTCAGTTTTGCTATCATTCGATTCGAGTTTGTGAAGCTGCAAATCTTTAGTTTCAGTTGTTTTATGCATTTTTTTATGATTTGAAAACCTTCCTCTTGTGTTTGTTGAGACTCGATCCTCTGATCTCTCCCATGCAGCTTGGGTTGCTTTGTCCGATTTGGGCTTGTCTCAAGCCCATTTTCTGTTCCTATTGGGAGCCTTTATCCTGTGTGCATCCCATGCGGTTTAAGCTCATTTGGGCTTATGTTTTGAAATAGCAACTGATCCTTTAATAATTAAATGGTAGGCTTTGGACCTTTCAAGTTAAGTAGCAGACTCGAGCTAAGGGTTTCTTCAGTAATGGAGATCGCCTTGTTCGAGTTCGGACTTGAACTTGGGGCCCGAATTTCCTTGAATGTCGTGATGTTAGTTAATTCATAATGTTAACAAATTAAGTGTTTTAGAGACAGTTCTTATAGGTAATATTATTTCGCCTTTAGGATGTCCATTAAAGAACGAAATTGAGGGGCGCCGCGCCAAATAAAATCACAAATCGCGTGGCCCTCTTTAATTACTTTATTAAAATATTTAGAATTCGGGACATGCCAATTAGCGAATTTTCATGGCCTCCCGCAAAGTTAATAACACGTTAGTCGCTTTAGGCACGTTCTTTAATAATGTTACCTTCCTAAATTCGGGTGTGCATTTCATGCGACCCAAATCCAAATCCTAAAACGTTGAATAAAATGTGTCGAGTATCCGGGTGCATTTCATGTGACGTGATCCAAAAACATGTTTTAAACGATGTTCAATTTCTTAAAAATTTAATTAAAAGCGGTAAGTAATTTTAAATATTGCACAATAGGATAACATGTATTAAAATCAGATTTTAGCCAAATATAGCAGTTGAGCGACCGTGCTAGAACCACGGAACTCGGGAGTGCCTAACCCCTTCTCCCGGGTTAACAGAATTCCTTACCCGAATTTCGGTTCGCGATTGTTAAAACAGAGTTGAACCCTTTCCTCGATTCGGGATTCAAACCGGTGATTTGGGACACCATAAATCTCCCAAGTGGCGACTCTGAATCTCTTAATAGACGAATCCCGTTTCGATTGTCCTTTAATTGGAAAAACTCCCTTTATTATACTCTTCACGGGGTGTAGTAAAGAAAAAGGGAGGTGTGATTTTTAAATTCCTGAATGTTGAACACTTGTAATTGAGCCTGAGGTCGTAGTTTATATGCTTTATGCATACTTGGGCCTGAGGCCGTAGTTTATGCTTTATGCATTTTTGGGCCTGAGGCCGTAGTTATGTATACGTATACTTGGGCCTGAGGTCGTAGCTTGTGCACATATATATATATATATATATTGGGCCTGAGGCCGTAGCTTATTCAGATAAATAGGTTGTCCATCATTTAGAAGAGGGAGTATTCATATCCTTACTTCCTTTATCATTTCAGTTATCAGTTAGCAGTTCAGTTATCAGTTATCAGTTATCAGTTATCAGTTATCAGTTATCAGTTTAGTTATCAGTTATTAGTTATCAGTTCAGTTATCACTTCAGTTTCAGTTTCAATAGTTATCATTTTAGTTATGAGCTTAGTTTCAGTTTCAGCATTTATAATTCTTTCTTTCAGTTGCTTTACATACCAGTGCAATTCAAATGTACTGACGTCCCTTTTGCCCGGGGCCTGCATCTCACGATGCAGGTAATGATTTACAGGTTGAAGATTCAGAGCGCTAGGATTCTCGTACCTGCTATTGGGTGATCCCCAGTTCTTTTGGGGCATTATCATTACCTTACAGTCTTTCAGTATTTACAGATAGACATTGTTTTCAGTACTTCAATAGAGGCTTCATAGACTAGAGTAACAGCTAGACAGAGTCGCAGGCTTTTCATATTACGTCCAGGCCCAGGTTCGGGGCGTGACATTGTGTGAGTAGAAAGGAAGAATAGTCGACAAAATCAATCACTGTGGAATGGTAAACTTTTGCATTTTCTCTCAAGAGTCAACTTCATACAATAGTTTTTCTCAGAATGAATCTAACGTGCCTCTTTTTCTCTCTCTCCTTTTCTATTTATATGGGATGTTCTCTAAAAACCCTAAAAAAGTACAACAAAGAGAATATTCAAGGGAATATTCCTATCGCTGGTTCCAAGATTACACTAGCCGTTGTTCCTACTCTTCGCTACTCGACCTCGGCTTTAACGGCTTGCTCAACGACTGCTCGTTGTTGGGCTTTGGTCGACCTCGGCCTGGCCGCCTAAATCGAAACACAGTCTTCTCACTTAACGATCTTCCTACGCCTAATTTCCTAAGCTGGATTTCGACCCATACAGTTAGTCCCTCCGCTTGTCGAGGTCGCCTTATGGTCGGCCCTGATGAGCGGACTTTATCAGTTGGCAACTTAGGAAAATTTTTTGGCGTGGTGGTGTCCGTAGCCAAAATAATGACGTGTCGTTCTGAGAGTCGTGGGTCATGGGGTTGGTGCAGGATGATGTTACGATGCATGCATCATCATTCTGCATCTTCCCGATGCATTGCCTCGTTCCTCGATCTCCTGTCGTTTCGATTCTAGGGCCACTGGCCATTGCTTGCATCGACTCGAACGCCTCTGATGTCTATAAATAAAGAGGGGAAAACTTCTCAATTGAACTTTACATTCTTTGATTTCTTCAACCCTGCACTCGCTTCCCTTTCTTCTTCTTGTGTTCTTGGTCCCTGCAATTGCAGCCGTTGCCACCCTTTCTTCCTTTTTTGTTACACCATATACATATTAGCGGAAAATGGCTAACGTGATCCCCAACATTGAGACGATCTCTGACCCTACTCCATTATCGGTGGCTATTCCTTCTGGTGGCAGAGAATCAACGGTTATAGAGGATGAGAGCTTCCCCACTGTAGAGGAGATCGTTCCTCGTAACCCTACTTCCAGGTCCGACTTCTCTAAGGAACCCGCCCATGAATCGGAGCCTGCGAAATCTGAAATGGAGGCGAAACACCTTGCTTCCCTTAGGACCAAATATGGCATTCCTGCCCATGTTGCCCTGGTTCCGGCTGGAGATGATGCGGTTCAAGTTCACCGGCCTGGGTATTGTGCGTTTTACGCCTACCCTTTCCAGATAGGCTATTCTCTTCTTCTTTCTCCGTTGGCGGAGTATTCTGCCGCTACTACAGCATCTGCCCGGCACATCTTTCTCCCTACCTTTACAAGGTCTTCCTTATGTTGGTGAAGTTTGCGGAGCTGGCCGGCTACGAAGTCTCTATCCGTCATCTACTGCATCTCTTCGGACCGAACTTCCGTAGGGGCACGATGATTCACCTTCGTCACCGCGGAACCAAAGGGTTGGTGGCGAGGATGGCTGATAGGATGAACGCCAGTTTTGGGCCCATTATTTCTTCATAAAAAACTGAGCACGTGGTGGCGAACCCTAGCGAATTTCCTGAACAATGGAATTTTGCTCGTAAGTGTCATTATCTGAGTACGTTCTTTCCCTTCTCTTCGTGTTCTGTGACTTGTTGCGTTGTTTTTCTTTTTGTAGCTGAGAGGCATCCCCCTCTTTGATCGTTGATATCAGTGACTGGGTGGCCCGCGTCTTGCCTCGCACCGTAGGGATCCATGACTGGGCGTCCTTCAACAAGAGGTTCGGGCTCAAGCCCTCGACTGGTAAGTCGGGTTTCGCCCTTACAACCATTTTCTCTTGCTGTGGTGCATTTCTTTCTGTCGCTTATGGTTTTCTTTTGATGCCAGGTCGGAGAACTACTAAGAAGGCGAAGGCTCCTATCCCCGCATTTCTCTAGGAGGCTTCTTCGGCTGGGATGCAGTTTGTGTTGGCCGAGACTGTGCGATATTCTTCTTCCCTGACTCCGATATTAAGCGAACCTGGTTGTCAGACGACCATTCCATCAGCGGGGTCCCGGCCTACCCAATTTTTCATTTAGTAGACGAATCTTCCCCTGGCGAGGAGGAAACGACGCAAATTAAAAGGCGATGAGTAGAGGCCGTGGCCACACCTAAGCAGGAAATAATTGTGGATGTGGAAGCGGCGTGCCCTTCAGCTGTGGGGACTGCTCCCCCATCATAGGTTGTCGCGAAAGATAGGCCATTGGAGACGGCGGAGGCTACTGCAGAAAAGGAAACACCGGGGGAAGCCGAGGTTGGCTCTTTGTTTGCTGGTGGTAGAGGAAAAACGATCGATGTGGAGGATGACGGGTCCAGTTCTGATATCGACCATGAGGAGGTGCGGACTTTCGAGGAGAGATTCACTCGAGTGGAGGTGAGGACTAAGGGATCCACTCGGAATATTGTCATCCCCGTAGATTTTAACTTGTTGGTCAACTCAGCACATGTGGTTCCGGCTTTGGCCCCCTTATGCACGGACTCCAAGAACAGGACCTTGCAGACGTTGAAGGATGCGGACCTGTCACTAGGCATTTCCGGGATGGCCCTGCGAGTAAGTTCTCTCTTAGCGTTTTAATTTCTTCTTTACTTTACGTTATTTTCCTTTGCTGACCCTTCTTCATCTGTTTATCAGACTCTCATCCTGGAGATTGAGAGCGCTCGTCGGGAGGAGAAGAGGACGACTCTCTATAAGAAGATGGCATCAAAATACAGAGAGTACCATACCAAACACCGGGCCCTGGTCCGCATACTTGGTGAGGACGGTCAGTTCCAAACTCTCCGTGACGAGCTAAAACAAAAAGACGAGGAGTTGAAGGAGAAGTATGATGAGCTCATAAGGGTTATCGGCAGGTGGAGCACGCTCGAAGAGACGTTAAGGACCAAAAACAATGAGCTCGAGGTGAGCTAGGGGTCATGGCCGAGTGCATCGACCTCCAAGATCAGGTGACGCCCTTACGGGCCGAGCTTGAGCAGAGCGAAACTAGAGCTAACGGATTAAGGGATGAGCTGGCTGCCAAAACTGCAGAGTTGGAGCAAATTGAGAGAGCTAGAATGGCTGCTATGGCGGAGGCGGCGGCACTAGCGGGCACCCTCCGCGTCCTTAGGTCGGAGCGGGCTAGTGAAGCAGAGACTTCTGCTCTTAGAGAGGCAAGTCTCAAAGAGAGGATATGTGGACTAGAAGGAGAAGTCCTGGATTTGAACGAGCAGATAGCCGTCCTCAAGGCCGAGAAAGCGCGGCAGCGGCTCAGCCGTCTACCTCTCATGCTTCCACTTATCCCAATGTCCCACGTGACTTGTACGAGAAGTGGGTCCATGCTGAGGCTCATCTTGACATATACAGAGGTTTGATGGCGACCAGAAAAGCTTCTGAGGCGGAGTTTGAGGATGCTCATATTAAGGCACATGCAGCTCGTGCCGCTTGCGGCTATGACCCCCGGCATGCCCGGGATGGATGATGACGAAGAGGATTTGGATGGGCTTGAGCCAAATGCTTGGTACGACGACAAATACTCAAATGGCGAGGGCGTCGGTGGTGATGGCGATGGGGGAGTTGCGGCCGAATAGTGTGCTATTCGCTGTACTTTTTTTTGCGGGCCCTTGTTTGGCCCTTGTAAGATGACATTTTGCAATGATAATACTTTTGTTTTATGTTCTTAAACTTCTTATTTTTCCCTTGAATGTTATTTTTTGTAATCGACTGCCTTGGTTGCGATTTCACTTAGGTCGACTGCGAGTCGAGCTGGTTCAAGGTAGAATGTCGACTTGTTTTTAATTGAACAATGTCGAAACATAAGTTGCCTCGAGCAAGGTCGAATATTGATTTTAAATTGATCCGGACGAGGTCGAATACGAGTCGATACGAGTGAAGTCGAATGTTTAATTCTCAGTGATTCGAACGAGGTCGAATATAAGTCAATTCGAGCGAGGTCGAATGTTAATTAATTCAAGCAAAGTCGATTGTGAGTCGATTCAAGCATGGTCGAATGCTTGACTCTGAATGATTCGAACGAGGTCGAATATAAATCGATTCGAGCGAGGTCGAATGTTTGGCTCTGAATGACTCAACGAGGTCGAATATAAGTCGATTCGAGTGAGGTCGAATGTTAATTAATTCAAACAAAGCCGATTGTGAGTCAATTCGAGCGAGGTCGAATGTTTGACTCTAAGATTGGCGTAATATATAAACTTGGCAAAGAAATGAGAAACTCATGTGTTTACGTATTTCGCTTTGTTTGTAAATTCATTGGAGAAGTCCCAGTCTATCTAGTCCCTTCATCGGCCGACCTAGAGAGGTTGTCGAGAGGTCAGGAGATGAACTTATACTTAACTTAGAGATTCCCTCTTCGTCGCCTCATTAAAAAACCTCCCCGAGAAAACCCAATTGGGACAAAACTCGGGCGAGGCGAAAAAGAGTACGACTTGGAGGACGTCTTGTTTTTAGAAGTTGAAGTATTTGAGGTGAGCGACGTTCTAATTGTTCGATAGCACTTTTCCCTCCATTGTTTCTAGTTGGAACGACCCTTTGCTTGCTGCCGCCGTGATTTTGTATGGGCCATCCCAATTGGTTCCCAGTTTGCCTTCTCGTGGATCTTTGCTCGCCTACATTTTAGCTTTGAGTACGTAGTCCTAACTTTTAGTGGCCTAAACCTGGGTTTTTTGTTGTAGCATCGCTCTGCTTGTTGCTTCTGGGCCACCATTCTTATGTAAGCCATGTCTCTTCGTTCTTCGGCCTCGTCGAGATCTTGCCTTCTGTTCTCGTCGTTGCTTGGACCACTTTCATTTTAATATCTTAGGCTTGGTTCCCCGACCTCAACTAGTATCATTGCATCAGTCCCATAGACTAGTGAGTATGGTGTTCCCCTGTGCTCGTCTTTGGCGTGTGCGATATGCCCATAACACTTCTGGCAGCACTTCTGGCCAAAGTCCCTTGGCATTTTTGAGTTTCTTTTTCATGATATTCTATACTGTTTAGTTGGAGGATTCAGCTTGGCCGTTGGCGGCAGGATGATATAGTGTGGAGAGTATTCTTTTGATGCGCCATTTCTCGAAGAACTCGGTGACCTTTTTCCCTGTGAATTGAGGTCTGTTGTCACAACTGATTTCCTTGGGAATGCTGAAATGGCATACGATGTTCCACCATATGAAGGCTATCACTTCTTGTTCACGTATCTGAGCAAATGTAATTGCTTCCACACATTTAGAGAAATAGTCAGTCAAAACCAACAGAAATCACACATTACCTCGTCCTGCGAGGAACGGGCCGACGATATCCATTCCCCATTTGATGAAGGGCTAGGGCGACATGGCTGAGTGGAAGTGCTCTCCAGCTTGGTGGATCATGGGAGCGTACTTCTGGCATGGTTCGCATCTTTAATGAAATCGGTTGCTTCCTTTTTGATTGTGGGCCAGTAGTAGCCTGCTCGTATGAGATATTTGACCAGTGCTTGATTGCTAGTGTGAGCCCCGCAGTGACCCTCGTGGACTTCTTCTAGGACATGCCTCGTTTGGTTTGTTCCCAGACGCTTTGCTAGAGGACCGCCAAATATTCTCTTGTATAGGTCGTTGTTGACGATACTATACTTGGCTGCTTACAATCGAAGTTTTTTTGGCCTCTTTTTTGTCGTTTGGGAGCACGACATTCTGCAGTTAGGTGATGGTATGATTGTGCCAGTCCCAAGTAAGGTTAATAGTGTGCACCTCGATTTGATCGATGGTTGAGTGGAGGAGTGTGACCACATTTTCTTTTCCGTTTATGCTTTTGGTGGCTGATGCCAATTTGGCGAGGCCGTCTACCTCGATGTTCCGCATTCGAGGTATCTGGTCGAGCTGGCACTCATCGAACTTGGGAAGCAGCTTACAGATTTTGGCCTGATATTTTTGTAGCCTTTTTTCTTTGATTTGGAAAGTCCCCGTGACTTGGTTGATGATGAGTTGTGAATCACATCGAAGAACAACCCGTCGTGCTCTATATCTGAGGGCCAGTTTTAATCCTGCAATCATGGCCTCATACTCGGCCTCATTGTTAGTCATATCAGTACACCGTATGGACTGGCAAATTACTTCGCCTGTCGGGACTTCGAGTACGAGTCCCAGTCCAGATCCTGACACGTTGGAGGTGCCATCGGTGTATAGAACCCATAGGTCGTGTAATTTCAGGGAAGTAGTAGCTGCTTCTCTTTTGGCCTCGGGCATTATTCTAGCACTGAAGTCGGTGACGAAGTAGGCAAGTACTTGTGACTTTATCACCGTTCGAGGCTGATAGATTATATCGTGCTCGCTTAACTCGACGGCCCATTTAGCCAACCTACCCGACAGCTCAGTTTTATGTAAGATACTCCTCAGGGGAAAGGTCGATACGACATACAATGCCATCATAGGACGGCCTTGGATACACGCCATGAGGGCCATCCCGTCCAGCCTATATCAAGTCATCAAATTTCCCACTCCATGGGGAGTGTTCAGTATTCGCGGAGAGCAGCGCACAGCTCGAGAATGCTACCGCATCGCCCAAGACTGCACGTACGCCCAACAGTTGAAAAACAAAAGCATAGAGGCATAGCAATTAGAGAGGTCGAGGTCAGCTGATGACGAACAAAATGATGTCATCAAAGACCCCGACGTCGTGGAAGCCACGGGATCAACTGTGGAAGACCTCGATCCCGTTCAGATGGATAAAAGCGACCCCAACAAAAAAGCCTACATCGGCCATAAACTTCAAAAACCAGGTAAATTCCATAAATTTTTAACTAACAACGCAGACTTGTTTGCCTTCTCCCACGCAGATATGCCAGGCATCTCGAAGGAAACAGCGACACACAAGATGAATGTTGGCCCACTCTACCCGCCGGTACGGCAAGTAAGAAAAATATTTAATGTCGCAATAAATGATGCGTCCGCGAGGAGGTGGAAAAACTGCTCACAAATGGCTCAATCAGGGAGTCAAAGTACCCCCAATGGGTCGCTAATGTGGCCATGGTGAAAGAGAAAAATGGGAAATGGCGCATGTGCATGTACTTCACAGATCTAAACAAAGCCTGCCCGATAGATTCATTCCCGTTGACTCACATTGATCAGCTCATTGATGCAACAACAGGACACGAACTTTTAAGTTTCTTGGACGCCTACTCAAGTTACAACCAAATCCTTATGGAGGAGGAGGATCAGGAAAAAACTACCTTCATCACCCATCAAAGCGACGTACTGCTACAGAGTCATGCCATTCAGACTGAAAAATGCAGGGGCAACCTATTAGAGTCTAGTAACCAAAATGTTCAAAGAGCAGCTCGGCAGAACAAGGGACGTATATATAGATGACATGTTGTTCAAGTCAAAAAGAAAGGAAGACCACTTCGACCATTTGAGGGAGGCCTTCGACATACTTAGGCAGTACGGCATAAAGCTGAATCCTGAGAAATGCGCATTCGGCGTAACTTCAAGAAAATTCCTCGGTTTTCTGGTGTCGTAGAGAGGCATTGAGGTTAACCCCGACCAAATCAAGGCTATAGAAGGAATACCAGAAAACTTGACCAGCACGAAGCAGGTGCAAAAGGTGACCGGCCGCATAGCCGCACTATCGAGGTTCATCTCACGATCCTCTGATAGATGCCCCAAATTCTTCGGCGTACTCAAGAAGGACAAGGACTCCAATGGAATTCCGAGTGCGTCAACACCCTCAGGGAATTAAAGGCATACTTATGCTCACCCCCGCTGTTTGCCAAGGTAGAACTTGGAGAGCGCCTCCTAATCTACCTGGCCGTGTCCGATGTCGCGGAAAGCGCAGTCCTAGTCTGCGAAAATAAAGTATGCAATCTTCAATCTACTATATCAGTAAAACCTTGGTCGACGCCGAAATGAGGTACCCGTACCTCGAAAAGATGGCCCTAGCTCTAGTCGTAGCTTCAAGAAATCTTAGACCTTATTTCCAATGCCACCCATCTCGGTGTGGAACGTTGTTTCCAGGGTGATACCGCCAGCCAAAACGAGCAATGTGATTTCTCCAGAGGTACGCTCAACTGCATTGTTAAAACTTGTTAGCGTGATGCAGCGTGGTACTATCTCATCCTCGAGCCTCAATGGGGCGAGGACTCTAGGGTGGATAATACATGCACCGCTTCCGTCATCTACCATAATCCGTTTTACTTCGGTATCTGAAATTCGTAAGGTAATAACAAGATAATCATAGTGAGGAAAAGTCAAACCATGGGTATCCGACTCATCGAAGATTATACTTTCTTCGAGGTCGTCATACCGTTCATAGGTGATAGAACTCTTTAACTTGTGGGTGGTCGTGAATTTCACGTTGTTGATTATTGCGTCGTTGTCTCCATTGATGATCATTTGGATGGTACGGGTTGGGGAGGGCGGCTTCGGGGGGCCTTGATGTTGTTCTCGTCCGCGAGCGAAGTTCGCTCTTCCTTGGTCACTCATCGGTTCTCTCAAATGCCCCTAGTTGAGCATATTTACTACCTTCTGCCTCAAGGAGAAGCAGTCTTCGGTCTTGTGGCCTCGCTCCTGATGGTATTCATAGAGGGCGTTCAATTTTTTGGTGTTTGGGTCGGACTTCATCTTTTGTGGCCATTTCACCTTAGGGCCGAGTTTCTCTAGAGCGTAGACTATCTCTGAAGAAGAAACACATAAACTATGAGCAGATAACACTGGAGGAATACCTCTTTCATTTCGGCGAGTCCCTATTTGTGGCCTGGGTAGGCCGTCACCGTGGCGGGGAGGTGGTACGGCGGTCGTTCTGGTGTACGGCTGGTGTCTTTCGCGATTGAGGCGCAGACCTGCATGATCCCTCCTGGTGTCATTTCTGTGGTCTTTTCTAGACTCCATCTGGACTGACGTCAACCGCTGGGTTGGCCCATTAAGGTTGTCCTCGTCCGCTTTCTCCTCGGCACAATAAGCATTATGTATTTCTTCCCAAGTGGTGGGAGGGTACTTCATGAGTCTGTTCAACAGTTATTTGGTCGCCCTCGACCCGCTTCTGTTCAGCCCGTTCTGTAAGGCTGCTACTGCCGTTTCCTCTGATACATTTGGGAGGGTCATTCTCACTCTGTTGAACTGGGCGAGGAAGTCCCTGCCCTTCGCCAGGTGACTGTCTGATGGCGAATATGTCACTCACCCTGGCTTCCGCTTTCTTGGCCCCTACATGGGCAGTGACGAACTTGTCGGCCATTTCTTCAAATGTCTGTATGGTTCGTGCGGGCAGTTGCGAGTACCATGTTAATGCTCCCCCGGTTAGGGTTTCACCAAACTTTTTCAGCAATATAGATGGCACATGCTCTTTAGTGAGGTCGTTGCCTTTCACTGTGGTGACGTAGTAGATGATGTGATCCTCAAGGTCCATTGTACCGTCGTATATCTTCAGGTATGATGGCATCTTGAATGTTTTGGGTATAGCATGTGGTGCAGCCTCGTCGCTATACGATTTTTCCATAAACCGGCCGGCGTCCCACTTTGGTAGGAGTTTTGGGGCGCCCGGTATCTTATCTACCCTTTCTCGATGCTCTCTCATTTGGTCGCAGAGTGATTTGTTCTTGTTCTCCATCTCCTCCATTTATCTTAGGATAGCAGCAAGGGCGTCATTACCTGCATCATTAACAAAGTGAGTGATACCTGTCGAGTAGGGATGGGCATAAAATCCGAAAAACTGAATTCCGAATCGGAACGAATTGATTTGGTATTTTGGTTTTGGTTTTTTCGGTACTAAATTTTCGGTATTTCGGTATAATGGTTCGGTCCTAGGTATTAGGATCTTTACAATTCGGTATACCGAAATACCAAAAATTTAAAAATCATGTAGGAGACTAGGAGTAGACTGCCCAGCGCCCCAGCCCAAGTGCTGACCCAAAAGCTAAAATTTTAATTTTTGGAGCCCAACCCAATAACCCAAAAGTCTTTACTTTCTTACCCTCTTGTCTTACCCCAAGTTCTAACATCCTGAGAAATCTAAGAACTAAGAAGTAAGAACGACCGAGAAACCTAAGTAAGAACGAACAACTCCTTACTCAAAAACTCAGAGATCGATTGTCCGGCGTCCTCTGTCACCACTCGCCTGTGAGATCGCCAGATCGGCTGTCCGGCATCCGCTGTCAACTCATCAAATCAAGACTTCAACAGGTTCATAACTTTTTAATTTTTCATTCTTCAATCTTCATTTTTCTAATTTGTCTCGAGGAACTCTCATTTCATTATCTAAGTTTTGAAGTTTAGATAGAACTAATGTCCATTTTCTCGGATGCTCTGCGAATATATGCAGTAATAGTAGCAACAAAATCAAAATGGGGCCTGGGCATTTTTTTTGCACTAATTTGTTCTGGAAATTGAATACGGAAAGAGATATAAGCGATTAGGCGTATAGCTAAGCTTAGGCATATAACTTTTTATATTTATACATGTCTTCAACTGCTCTTGCTGGTACATTATAGTTAGATGATAAGCTTGGAGTTTCTGGAAATTTGTTCTTGCACTAAGCTTCAAGGCGTATGCTCTTGCACTAATTTGTTCTGGAAATTGAACACGGAAAGAGTTAGATGTTAGCTATTGATGATAAGCTTGGAGTTTCATTGCGAATTGATTAGCAAATAACCAATTTTTTCTTGTGACTTTTTAGTAGCAATTAGCAAGTGTTTGTCCTTTCAATATGGTCTAAATCCTAGATCAACATTGGTTTTGTTACTTTCTTATATCTGCTTTGGCTATCTGTTATTCTGTTTTGCAAAGACTTGTCTACCTTCCAAGAAACTTGCTTTATTTGAATAGAAGAATATGTAAAAAAAAATGAAGACGGCCTTTAACTGAAAGCTAAATGGGAGGTAAAGAGAGTATGAAATAGACAAGAAATATCCAGAATTAACCAAAAATAGAGGCATCAAACAAAGATTAACAGAAGGAAAGTTCTTAGACAAGAAATTTGCTCCCTATTGATAAGTTGCTTGACAAAATAATGGAAAGTTCTTATTTGTATATATTTGTTTTAATTTTGTATAGATGGCAGACGAAAGTAGAGTAAGTGATGCTGGTTCAAGTGAAAGTTTACCTATTACTGAAGATAGCAACACCAACACCATTGATACTCAAGATTCTAAGAAAAGGAAAGCCATGCAACCTAGGTCTGACGTTTGGAACCATTTTGATAAATTTGAGGTAAATGGGGTTGGTAAAGAAAAAGTGTAGGTATTGTAATCAAGCTTATGCTGCTAATTCATATAGGAATGGAACAACAGGATTGAAGAATCATTTGCTTAGATGCAAAGAATACCCACTTAACATTGATAAAGATAATAGTCAAACAAAGATAAATTTTCAATCTTGCCAAAATGATGGAGGATCACTTTGGAAATTTGATCAAGGAGTGGTTAGGAGGGCCTTAATTGAGATGATAGTTATTGATGAACTACCATTTAGCTTTGTAGAAAATGAAGTCTTTATGAAGTTTATGAGAAAAACTCAACCACTATTTCATCTTCCTTCTCGTAGAACAATAACAAGGGATTGTTATGAAGTTTACGGTGAATTGAAGCAAAATCTAAGAAGGTCTTTTAGAGAAGCACAACCAAAAATTTGCCTCACAACAGACACATGGACTTCATTACAAAGAATAAATTATATGTGTTTGACAGCCCACTTCATTGATAGGGATTGGAAGTTGCATAAAAGAATACTAAATTTTTGCCCTATCACTTGTCATAAGGGTGAAGAGATGGATAAAGCTATTATGGATTGTTTGCTTGAATGGAAATTAGACAAGGTTTTCACTATTATCGTGGACAATGCTTCTTCAAATGATGTCACAGTCAAAAAATTGTCTAAACAGTTAGATATGTGAAAAACTAATATGATGAGTGGTAAACATCTTCATGTGAGTGCATGGCTCATATACTAAATCTAATTGTGCAAGATGGTTTGAAAGAACTTGATGCTTCTGTGACACGTGTTAGAAATATTGT
>NW_017677912.1:0-1927 GCF_001879085.1 Nicotiana attenuata
ATCCACCGCAGCTCCTAGCTCGGTTCAAAATATTTCACATTATATAAAAATTTGAGGATCTCATCCTCAACTCTAAATCACAAGTATTTGCACATCATACCAACCGAAATCTTTCATTTCCTTTCTTTCTTCTCTTCAATAAATTTCCGTCAAAGAAAATCACAACATAAAATGAACCCTCATACCGACAGGGCATATAATTCATAATTGAAATTAATTATTTAGAAATTACATCAAACTTAACAAAATGATTAACAAGAGTCACCTTTGGGCTCACAACTATTTTTAGTGACCAATACATAGTGATAGACATAGCTATCTCCATATAATTTCCCAACAGGAGTATTCACATAAGTAGATTTTAGAATTATGAAGTTCGCTCATAAGGGGAGCGCAATAGGAGGACTTGCCTCGATACTCAGAACGAATCAAGTTAACAAAATTGTTACTTTAATATAATTCGAGACCGTACTTGTAACGACACCATCTGGTGGTGCGACCTCATCCATACCATAGAAAATATATTAACGGCTGGGTCTCCACCTCTAGGAGTCTCACCTCCACCTCTAATCTCCCGACCCCTACCTCTGGCTGGTCATGTAAGCTGAGTATTGACTACAACGGGGCACGTAGTCTTTGTGCTTTCATAAATTATACTTATCCAATCTACCACATTCACAACAATTTCTTTGAGGCTCAGCTAACTTATTGAACCTGATGACATATTCGGACACTGTCATGGTGACCTGGCGTAACCGTTCAGATCACATATACCACATATTGTAGAGAATCCAGAAGGTAAACTCCTTCAAAATATTTCTTAAAATAGAAATGAGTAGGTACTGTTGCATTGGCCAGTCTGCCCTCTTCGTAGGCTTTTCACAAACACCGATGGCCAATTTCCTTTTTTGCTATGCTGGCTTGACACTGCTGAGCTACCCCATTTATTCATATACTCTTCATTATTCCTTGGGGGCGATTCTTACCCCCTGCAAAGTACCGAACCTTAAATATGTTTAATTGTTTAGGGGACCTTTCCGTACCATATATATACACATTCCAAGCCAAAACTGAAATAACACATGGCCATACAGTCCATTCACTAATAGTGGAATTCCCCATTTGGCGCTAAGTCAAAGTCACAACATCTGATAATCCACAATATTTGTCCTTCACAACTCAAATAAACCAACGAGACGTCAAGGTCCGTTGAACCCTTGCATGATTCATTAGGTGATCTCTTATGCGTCTATATCTTCCGTTGGAACCACAACTGGTTAGTAGATACATTATGTTTCCACTACTTCTATTTGCCATCCCAAGCATAGTAAAATCAACCCCCATAGTTTTCAACTGTTCCCACGTTCTGCAATGCCTCATAGCAGCGGTCAAGAAAAATCCCGTGGGTTCTCAAAAGATGCACCGCTGAAGGTGGTAGCGAAGAGTTTGGTGAAACCTATCCGATCTCCGCAAAACTTCTGAAGGTGTAGTTGATCTATCGCCGGCCTGTGCCATTGTTTAGCTGAAGAAGCGGTACGTGTCTTCGCCATTCGTGGGAAGACAAGAGTAGAAATTCAATTAGCTTTTGAAGAACAAATTCGCACGACAAGAAAGAATGAAGGTGAAAATTTTTTTTCCTAACTCCGTAGTCTCTGGGGGATAAATACAGACGTCTCCGTACCGATCCCTAAGACTCTACTAAGGTTGTTCGTGAGTTGTGAGACCTATGTAACCTAGTGCTCTGGTACCAACTTGTCACGACCCGAATTTCCCACCATCGGGAGTCGTGATGGCGCCTACTAGTAGGAGCTAGGCAAGCCAACTCTTACTTAAATTTCCATTCTTTGCAACACTTAATTTAAAACAATTAGCAATAATAATACAATTACTGGAATAAATAGATTTAGCGGAAGACTTAATAAATTCT
>NW_017677912.1:2822-3840 GCF_001879085.1 Nicotiana attenuata
AAACAATAACTCGGTGCCAAGGCTCAATCAATTAATTCTTCCACGGAATCAAATAGCAATGTGAGATTATCAAGGGAATAATTATATCTCTTTTCTTTTATTCACTTCTTACTCGATTATCATGTCATCGTTCGAGCCAACGCTCCAGGGAATTTACAATTTATAATTTTCTTCTCACACTTATCACATTATTTAGAAATCAACAAGTAGGTGTGGAAGAGTTACATCAATATCAAATAATCACGAGTAAAGACTCACAGTCATGCTAGACCCCCAACGTATAGATACTCGTCACCATGCCTATACGTCGGACTCCGCACATAGCAATTAGCAAATAGACTCAGCTCCTATTCCCTCAAGCTAGGATAGATCAAACACTTACCTCGAAGGTTTACGGCCAACTCAATCCTTAAGCAATGCCCTTTCCTTTCGAATTTGGCTCCAATTCAATTGTATCTATACAAAATTGATTCAATATCATCAATACTACTCAACAAAATAATCCAAATGGCTAAATATATTTTCTACAACATTCTGCCCGGAATAGTGAAAATCGACCCCGGGCCCACGTGGTCAAAACTCGAGGTTCGAACCATTTTCCGATAACCCATTCACTCACGAGTCCGAATATACAATTTGTTCTTAAGTTCGACCCCAAAACGAGGTCTAAATCACAAATTATTTGAAAACCCTAACTATACCCATTTCTCTAATATCTACCCATTTTCACATGTTTAGGCCTAGGAATTCGAATAATATTGATGGAAGATGAAGAAAACGAGTCAAGGATCACTTATCCAAGAAGCTTGATGAAGAATCGCCCAAGAATCGCCCAAAAATGCTGTTGGAGAAGAGAGAGTTTTGAGAATTGGGATAAAATCCCGTAAGTGTTCTGTTTTTGGGTCTTTAAAACCACTGGGCGAAACTGCTCTATGCGATCGCGGAGCAAGGGATGCGATCGCATAGAGTAAAAGAAAATTGGTCACTGCGATCGCATGGAAGGAGCTGCGATCGCGTA
>NW_017677912.1:3901-8532 GCF_001879085.1 Nicotiana attenuata
AAGTGGGGCTGTTCAATTAAGCTATGCGATCGCGGGTAAAGGGCTGCGATCGCATTGAAGGACTGGGCAGAGGTACGCGATCGCATTGAAATTATTGCGATTGCATAGAACAAACGGGGCAACTTGAAATTTACTCTATGCGATCGCTGAGGATCTTATGCGATCGCATAGAGCAATGTACCAGATACCAGCAAACAGCAAAAATACCAGATTTTCTAAGTCCAAAACACTCCGACACCTATCCGAAACTCACCCGAGCCCTCGGGGCTCCAAACCAAATATGCACACTGACTCAAAAACATCATATGAACTTGCTCGAGCGATCAAATCGCCAATATAACATCAAAATCAATGATTTGAGCCTTAAATCCAAGAATTCTTTCAATTTTCATAAACTTTCAAATTTTCCAATTTAAGGCCGAAACACGTCAAACGACGTCCGTTTTCAACCAAACTTTACAGGAGGCGCTTAACCAACATATATGACATGTACCGGGCGTTGGAACCAAAATACGAGCCCGATACCATTACTTTTTGATCAAATTTCATTTTCATTTTCTTTAAATATTTTCAGAAAACAATTTCAGGGAAAAATTCATTTCTTGGGCCTGGGACCTCGGAATTCGATTCTGGGCATACGCCCAAGTCCCATATTTTTCTACGGACCTTCCGAGACCGTCAAATCACGGGTCCGGGTCCGTTTACCAAAAATGTTGACCAAAGTCAACTTTAACAATATTAATATCAAAATTCTTAAAATTTTTCACATAATTCATATATTTCAACATAAAAATTTTCCGGCTTCGCGCCCGGGCTGCGCACGTAAATCGAGGCAACTAATAGTGAGGTTTTCAAGGCCTCAGAAGCTCGAAATGACTAATAAAACAAGTGATGACCCTTGGGTCGTCACATTCTCCACCACTAAAATAACCGTTCGTCCTCGAACGGACAAAAGAAAGAAGTACCTGGGTCAGGGAACAGATGAGGATAACGGCTCCGCATGTCAGACTCGAACTCCCAGGTCGATGCCTCAGGAGGCTGACCTCTCCACTGAACACCCACAGAAGGAAAACTCTTCGACCTCAACTGTCGAACCTGCCAGTCTAATATAGCTACCGGTTCCTCCTCATAATACAGATCCTTGTCCAATTGGACAGTGCTGAAATCTAACACGTGTTGATGGATCGCCGTGATATTTCCGGAGCATGGATACATGAAACACTGGATGCACAGCTGACAAATTAGGTGGCAAAGCAAGTTTATAAGCCACCTTTCCCACACGATCAAGGAACTCGAATGGGCCAATAAACCTAGGGCTAAGCTTGCCCTTCTTACCAAATCTCATCACGCCCTTCATAGGCGATACACGGAGCAATACCCGCTCACCAATCATGAAGGCTAAATCTCTATCTTTGCGGTCTGCATAACTCTTCTGCCTGGACTGAGCTGTACGAAGTCTATCTTGAATAATCTTGAACTTATCTAAGGCCTCCTGAACTATATCCGTACTCAACAACCGAGCCTCTCCCGGCTCAAACCATCCAACCGGAGAACGACACCGCCTACCATACAAGGCTTCATAAGGAGCCATCTGAATGCTCTATTGATAGCTGTTATTATAAGCAAACTCTGCCAAAGGTAAGAACTGATCCCATGAACTTCCAAAATCAATAGCACAGGCTCGGAGCATATCTTCTAATATCTGAATAGTTCGCTCGGACTGCCCATCCGTCTGAGGATGAAATGTTGTGCTCAACTGCACCTGGGTGCCCAACTCTTTCTGAAGCGCCTTCCAGAAATGCGAGGTAAACTGCGGACCTCGATCTGAAATGATAGATATAGGCACCTCATGAAGGCGAACAATCTCCTTGATAGAAATCCCCGCTAACCTCTCGGACGAGTAAGTGGTGGCAACAGGAACAAAATGTGCTGACTTGGTCAGCCTAACAACAATAACCCAAACAACATCAAACTTCTTCCGAGTCATCGGAAGGCCAGTAACGACGTCCATAGTGACCCGCTCCCACTTCCACTCAGGAAGTTCAATTCTCTGAAATAAGCCACCAGGTCTCTGATGCTCATATTTAACCTGTTGACAATTCTAACACCGCGCTACATATGCCACAATATCCTTTTTCATTTTGCGCCACCATTAATGTTGCCGCAAATCCTGATACATCTTTGCTGCGCCTGGATGAATAGAATACCTGGAACTGTGAGCTTCTTCTAAAATCAATTCTCGAAGCCCATCAACATTTGGCACACAAATTCGCCCTTGCAATCTCAAAACTCCATCAGCATCTAAGATGACCTGCTTGGCACCTCCTCACTGGACCGTGTCTTTAAGGACACATAACTGGCGATCATCAAAATGTTGATCGCGGATACGCTCAAATAATGAAGAGCGAGCGACCGTGCATGCTAGCACTCGACTAGGCTCAGAAATATCCAATCTCACAAAACAATTGGCTAAGTCCTGAATATCCATAGCAAGCGGCCTCTGACTGACCGGAATATAAGCAAGACTGGCCATACTGGCTGATTTCCTGCTCAAAGCATCGGCCACCACATTTGCCTTTCCCGGGTGATATAAAATGGTGATATCATAATCTTTCAACAATTCCAACCATCTTCTCTGCCTCAAATTCAACTCCTTCTATTTAAACAGATACTGAAGGCTCTTGTGATCAGTGAATACTTCACATGCCACGCCATACAAATAATGCCTCCAAATCTTCAATGCGTGAACAATCGCCGCCAACTCCAAGTCATGAACTGGATAGTTCTTTTCATGAATCTTCAACTGCCTCGAAGCATAGGCAATAACCTTGCCATCCTGCATCAACACTGCACCAAGCCCAATACGGGAAGCATCACAATAAACAGTATAAGGTCCCGAACCTGTGGGCAAAACCAACACCGGTGCTGTGGTCAAGGCTGTCTTGAGCTTCTGAAAGCTCGCCTCACATTCATCTGACCATTTGAACTGGACACCCTTCTAGGTCAATCTGGTCATCCGGGTCGCAATAGATGAAAACCCCTCCACAAACCGCCGATAATAACCTGCTAATACCAAGAAACTCTGGATCTCTGCGGCTGATGTTGGTCTAGACTAATTCTTGACTGTCTCAATCTTCCTTGGATCAACCTGAATACCTTCTGCCGTCACAACGTGACCCAGGAATGCAACTGAACTTAGCCAGAATTCAGACTTTGAAAATTTTGCATATAGCTGACTATTCTTCAGAGTCTGAAGAGCCACTCTGAGATGCTGCGCACGCTCCTCCTGACTGCGGGAGTATATCAATATATCATCAATGAAGACGATTACGAACAAGTCTAAATAGGGCCTGAACACTCTATTCATCAATTCCATAAAAGCTGCTGGGGCATTTGTCAACCCAAAAGACATGACCAGGAATTCATAATGTCCGTACCGAGTGCGGAATGCTGTCTTAGGAACATCCGATGCCCTAATCTTCAACTGATGGTAGCCAGATCTCAAGTCTATCTTTGAAAATACCTTGGCACCCTGAAGTTGGTCAAATAAATCATCAATCCGCGGCAGTGGATACTTGTTCTTGATTGTAACCTTGTTCAATTGCCGGTAATCAATGCACATTCGCATCGAACCATCTTTCTTCTTAACAAATAATACCGGCGCACCCCAAGGTGAAACACTGGGTCTAATGAAACCCTTTTCAAGTAAATCCCGCAACTGTTCCTTCAATTCTTTTAACTCCCTAATTTTTCAGAAATTTCGGCAGAGTCTCCCCTGTAATTGGGACTATCCACCTGCCAGAGTGATACCAAAACAACTCCTAGCAATATTTCCACAACCCGACAACGCACCATAAAGTATATATCAAAAAGAAATGGCTAAGTATGAATAGAAATTATACAAGAATTATCAAATAAGCCTAACAGGCATGACTCCCTTTTAAAATATAGTACAAGATTTTTATTTTCATAAAAGGGAAATTTTAAACACATAACTTTTCACCGCCAGGACCTTGTCCTTATATAACATCCACCGCAGCTCCTAGCTCGGTTCAAAATATTTCATATTATATAAAAATTTGAGGATCTCATCCTCAACTCTGAATCACAAGTATTTGCACATTATACCAACCGAAATCTTTCATTTCCTTTCTTTCTTCTCTTCAATAAATTTCCGTCAAAGAAAATCACAACATAAAATGAACCCTCATACCGATAGGGCATATAATTCATAATTGAAATTAATTATTTAGAAATTACATCAAACTTAACAAAATGATTAACAAGAGTCACCTTTGGGCTCACAACTATTTTTAGTGACCAATACATAGTGATAGACATAGCTATCTCCATATAATTTCCCAACAGGAGTATTCACATAAGTAGATTTTAGAATTATGAAGTTCGCTCATAAGGGGAGCGCAATAGGAGGACTTGCCTCGATACTCAGAACGAATCAAGTTAACAAAATTGTTACTTTAATATAATTCGAGACCGTACTTGTAACGACACCATCTGGTGGTGCGACCTCATCCATACCATAGAAAATATATTAACGGCTGGGTCTCCACCTCTAGGAGTCTCACCTCCACCTCTAATCTCCCGACCCCTACCTCTGGCTGGTCATGTAA